>NC_057811.1:2886272-2924107 GCF_018294505.1 Triticum aestivum | reverse complement strand
TGGCTTGGGGGAGGGGTCGGCCGGCGGGTGGCGTACGGCGGCCGGACTCGGGCGGCGGCGTTCCCGTGCGGGAAGAGGAGAGGCGCGAGGCGGGCCGTCGGCTGGGCCTTTGGCCCAGTCGGCGCGCGGGCGTGTTTTTTTGTTAAATAAGTTCCGTGGAAAATAATTCACAGAAAAATAAATAAACATCAGAAAAATATGAAATAAATTTTCCCCGTCTTGTTAGAAAATCTAGAATAGGGTGAACATTTTTTTAAATCAAAAGAAATATTTTGAAAACATGCAATATTTTTAATGCAATAAAAATTGCAAATAAAATCCAAATAAATTCCAATAAATGATTTTAACATTTTTCCTCCAGTATTTCAATTTTTTTGGAGAAGTCATATTTTCTCCTCTCGTTTATTTTTAAAATTGAAATATTTTTCCGGAGAGAAAATAATTAAAACCAAAATCCTCGTCTTATTATTTGATGAAAATCAAATATGAAAATTCGAGAAAATCTCCAACTCTCTCCAAGGGCTTGAGTTGCTTAGGATTTATCGACGATTTGTCGAAATGCAATAAAACATGATATGCTATGATGATCTTCCAATTTGGGATGTTACAGTTTTTCTTTGTTTCTTTCTTCAGTTTTCATCAGGGCATTTTTTACTTTGGGATTTTTCTCCTTTCTTATTTTTTTTCAATACGTGTCTACTTTTTTCATACATATTGTATAATGTTTTATACATAAATAATTTTTTATATATTGTTTAACCTTTTTCAAATACATGATTAACATTTTTTCACATATATGTTTTGATGTCTACTTTTTTTCAAACACATTGTATACATTTGTCAAATAAAAATAAACATTTTTTTATGCATGTTTAACATTTCAAAATTCACGATTAACAATTCCAAATACATGATTTCTGACATTTTTTCGAATACATTTCAGAAATTTTCAAATAATTATTCGAATATATTTTTTGAATTATATGAAATATTTATTTAAATATGAAAATATTTATGTAAAAATATTTAAAAATCCAGAAACAAAGTTTTAAAACATATGAACTTATTTTGAAATGCAACTTAGATTTTTTTTATTTGCATGAAATATTTTTATAATTACATGAACATTATTTACATTGTGAAACATTTTCCCAAAATTTCACGTAATTGTTTTGGATCACGTGAGTATTTTTTAAATGTCATGGACATTTTCTAATGCTATCACTATTTTTTTTAAATACACTAACAAAATTTAGACTACATTAACATTTTTCTAATTCTTGTCGAATAATTTTTTATAAAAATTAAGTACATTGGGTTTTTGGAATATATGTATACATAATATTTTTGAAAATAAAAAACATGGGCAAGAACTGGTTTACAAGAACCTCCAAGATTATTAGCCGGCCCATTTAGGGCGTGCTTCCGAAAATTGTTCATGATATGAATTTTAAAATGGTCATGAGATTGATAAAGGTTATTTGTAAACGGTCATGAGACTGGAAATTGTTTATGAATTTTAAAATGGTCATGAGATTGGAAACATTTTGAAGTGTCTGCCACAGCTTGGGGGTGAGGACGTCCTTCAACGCCTTGACGATGGCCTCCTTGGCCTTACTAGTGATGATGGCATCGGGGAGCCTGACGAGGTGCCTCTTGAAAAGGTGGGAGACGAGCCTCCACACCCGACGCGGGTGGAGCTTGAGGATGGTGACCTGGTGGACCAAAAACATGCAGAAAACAACAACTGGCACTAGGCACTGGGTTAACATGTTAGTTCTAAAAAATGATATAAAATGACATATAAAGTATACAGGTTTGATAATATAATACCATGAAACAATAAACAATTATAGATATTGGAGACGTATCACCAACATCCATAAGCAGTTGCTAGCTAGCTCAGAATTCGGGCATTGTCCCCGGCGAGGCGTGCGGAGCAGAGAGTTGAGGGAGTCAGTGTCGGAGGTGCCAGACGAGCAGACTGTCGAGGCGGCTGCCGCGACGTCCCCAGCTGCTCGTAGTCCCCGCCTCTTCTTGAATCACGATCGGAGCTAGCGCTGATCCAAACGCAAGGGGGGCGAGGACCACCTCATGAATTCTGAGCACTGTCACCCGCACCGCAGGGGTCGGGGGGGGGGGGTGTCGAACGAAATGTACGCCGCCCACCACTGCGTCGTCGCCCTCACCGGTGAATCAGCCTGATCCATCGCCCACAGAAGCACCTCCAGAGAGTGCTTGCACCTTGCTCGCCCAAACAACGCCTCCTCCTCCGCCTTCGTCAAGATGTCGTGAATCGCCTGCACTTCCGCGCTCATCTCCGCCCTGGTGCTGAACCAGGGTGCATCTCCGCGCATCGCCGCCCGCGAACCTCCTCAGCTACTACTCCTCGATCAGCACCATCGCCGCACTTGGTCGCATTGGCCAAGGTGGGGTGGGGGGGGGGAAGTTGAAGATGGAGCGCAAGCGAATTAACTCACCCCGCCAACCACCCAAAGTAAATCCCCGACGCCCGACGAGTCCACCATGCGCGGCCTTCAAGGTGCTTGTCATGGCGAACCCATCCGCTTCCTCGAGACGTGCAACGTGGCAGGGAAACGTGACCGAAGCACCTGAACCAGCTGCTCCCCTCAACCGGCCCATGTGTCCACCACACATCCTCGCTCTTCAACGAGTGGGAGTCTCGCGTCGGAAGCGGGGGCACCACCATCCCACGGTGGTATGCAAGCTCGCCCGCCGCCTTTAGGTCCGACACGTACCATGCCGGCCACCGTGAGTCGCCGCCTGAATCGTCAGAGGCAAAACGTGTCATGCCGTGTCGAAACACTCTAGGACCTCGTCTATAATAAGACAATGTTGTGCCGTCTTAAGAAAAGTGAGATATTAATTGTCCTCATCAATCTATTTTGGTACCATTCGCATCATTGTTCACTATCATCCCGACTCTTAATCTTACAAAAAAAGGATATTGACCCCGTGTCAGTGCTGGCCGGACGTCCTCCTCGCATGCCGGTCAATGATACATCTTGACTGACGTCTGCAATGAGCTAGCTAGTATTGTAAATAGGATAGTAGCTAAGCTGCTTGTTAATGTAAGAGGGAAACCAACCCTCGGTCTTTGCAATGATCGATACGTGCAACTATAAATTATTGATAACTAGCAAATGTGTCCGTGCGTTGCAAACGAGCGAACACAATGATCATATGATAAGATCAATTAGCAACACCCAATCATACTTGTGGTTGCATGATATGGGAGGTTGGCCACCGGAGGAGGAACGGCGCCCTTAGCTGCGCCGTCCACTCCACATCCACGGTGGCCACCGAAGCTGAGAGGGCAATAGGGTCTCCTCACGCACCCCTCGTCCATGTCCCCTTGTTGGGACAAAAAAATATGTTTCCTTCTGATCTTCTCATACTAGTTTACTTCTCCTAATCGAGTCATAACAAACTGTTGCTTGGTTCGTTGGGTCAACGATCTAGATTCCATGATAAGGGTCAGGAATCGGTGGATTGACGCCAATGTAAGAGGGAAATCAACCCTCAGTCTTTGCAATGATTGATACATACACCCATATATTATTGATTATTCAATAATGTTAAGCAAATGAACCCCGTTCTGTTCTTCTTCTTGTCGTTGTCGTTGTTGTTCCTTAAGGCGCAGATGGCGCTCGACGACTAGAAGCTCAGAGAAGCGCTGGAGCTCTGCATCATTGGTGGGTGCATTCTCATCCTCGACGGTCTCGTACTTCCCCGTGGTCAAGTCCACCATAGCCACCTTCTCGGCCAGCAACTTGTAGCCAATGTCGAGCAGGTCAGCCATGTTCTTCGACGTCGCGTTGTCCATTGGCAAAATGGCCTCCCCGAGCAATGGTGCCTACATACGTACACATGTTTTAGTTTGTAGGGACTACAACATATATATATGGACATAAGAAACTACTTAAACGCCATGGAGGAGAAGGTGTGGTTGATCACTTGTACATATGCATGTGCGTACCAGAGCCTGGATGTAGAGGTAGTTCTGCTTCCGCACGCAGTTGCCATTGTGTAAGAGCATGCGAACTCGCCAGTCAGCCAACACGGCGCTGGCGTGCGAGGATGTGTCGGTGACCGGGCTGTGGCTATTGCGCCTGCTGTGAAACCAGTTGAAGGCGCCCCGCTTGGCCGGCACATTTTCGTGCACTGCACACCCTGCGCCTACAGAGATGACCAGGTATTTCATATAATCCACGCCGCTGGGGTGGAACGCCGGATTCATGAGAAGCTGCTCCCTCGTGATCTTGGATATGGCAGCCATTGTGGGGTTGTTGCCGCCGTCGATGAGGTGGTATTTCGACTGCTCCATGTCACTGACCCAGATATCGAAGTAGTGCGCCGGGAAGTAGGTTGGCGTGGCCGTCGACGGCGGGCCAATGCAGACATCCGGCAGGTCTGGTCCGGCCTCTTCAACTAGGTTTTGCACGGCATCCTGGAACGAGGAGAAGATGAGAGGCTCGAGAATATTGGCGTCGAACGTAGGCGCCGCGAGCTTGCTCAGGGTGTGCTCACCCGTGACTTCCTTGGTCTTGTTTTTCTGCAGGAACGTGACGTCGTACTTGGGCCCCCACGACGCGCTTAGCAGGTCCAGCGGCCACCGCCACCACCTGTGAATGTGAAACAAACAGTGAGAATTAATTACACATTGTCTACCGACGAAGATGACAACTTAGTTTCTCGAATACCTACCTCTTGGAAGGGAACATATTAGGTCCGTTCTTGACATAGAAATCCTGGATTTCCTGAGGGGTGTACTTTGTCCGGTTGTTCGTGTTTGGCGCCGCCAACATTGTCACGATGATCGCGCCCGCGCTCATGCCGGCGATCACGTCAAAGTAGTCCGCTATCCGGGCATCTTCCCCGTCAATTGCCTAATCACATCAACAGAGATGGATCGGCTTACTTCGTCGAACAACATAACATAACATTTCAAGAGAGCCGTGGTTGACTTACCTGGAGCTTTTCCTCAAGGCATTTGAGGACGACCGTGGGGATGAGCCCGTGTATCCCGCCGCCGTCGATGCTCAACACCGTGATGAGCTCCCCAAACTTGGGTGGCGGGAGCCGTGGACGTGGTGTCGGCTCCGGTGATCCTTGTTCCAGTAATGGGGCCGTTGGTCCTCCTTCCTCCTCCTCCGGCATGAGAAGTGGTGTCTCGAGCTCGGCATCCTTGTTGCTCGCCATGCCTTGATTAGCCTGCGTGGCAAGGTTGGGAGAAAGAACAAGGGCACTCGACGGATCAAACAATGAAACAGACGAGAGGGAAGGAAGGAGGAAGAGATCGGGCTAGCGAGAGACGGACAACCTCACTTGACTTGGCTGCCTAGCTTGGAGGAGATCGGGCTAAGGAAGGCAAGCCTCCCTCGCATATTGTGTTGAATCAATCAAGGGTTTAATTATATATTACCCGCAAAAAAAGGGTTTAATTATATATAAAGAAAAGGGAAGAAAGGCAAGAGTCGGACTAAGGTTGCGAGAGAGCGACCGACCACCAGCAACCAACCTTGCTTTTGCTTGGAAGAAGGCAAATGGCATCTTATCAAATAAATAAGAGAGCGCCTGCAACCCCCAGCTGATTGAGAAATAACTATTTCTTGACCAGCTGATGGCATGCCGTTTGTTTCATTCGATTTTTCTTTGCCGATGCTTTTTTCTATATAGTTTTTTGTTTTTATTAAACACCTACTCCCTGCGTCCCATAATATAAAAGCGTTATCAAAAACACTTTTATATTATGGGACGGAGGGAGTATAACTTGACTAATAATCACAACCATCATTGCTACATTGCTTTAGATCCAAGATGCAAGATAATACAAAGTAAGTCACACAACTAAGAATTACAGTAAAATCTTTTGAAGACATCTTCTCCATGGTATCGATCAACACTTCAGTAAAGAGAGTGCAATTGTGTTGGAGCAGTGCTACTGCTACTCATTCACCTCCATAAAAATTGATAAATAATAAATGTTTCTGAAAGCTCCCTAAGTCGCCCATCAAAAAAATGAAAAGCCGTGGCGATGAACGTGCTTGGGCTAGGGACGATACCCTAGAAGTGCATGTCGCCAAAACACAAAAAGTTCACTATAATATCGTGGAAACGTTCCAACTCCACAGAAAATTAAACCAACAAAAGCAATGAATGCCAATTGGGTTTCGGAGTGACGCGGTTGTTGTCCATTCTTCTGATTAATTGAGCCTTTCCTACAATCACAGTAGCTGCTAGCACCTCAAAAATACCTAGGGACATGCCTCTTTTATACATACTAGCACAAATATCCGTATGTTGCAACGAGAGAAAATAAATACCACACATACCTAACTCAGTAAGCTAGTCCACACCAGATCATCTTTTCTCTTTCTTTTCCCTCTCTCCATCCCATCAATCACATGCAATTGACCGGACAATTCGAAAACAAAGTAAGAAACATGATTGCATGCATGCACAAATGAAGACTCAAAACAGACGTGTCCACAAATGTTTCAGATCGAAATTAGACAATCGTGTAGATGCTCTAGAGCTAACCACGATAAAGAAAAGAATTTAAAAATATATGCCCACTCGTTGGGGTCCAGTTGACGCCACGTACAGTCACGTGTACTTCAAGCGAGCAGCCGCGTTCTATTTATCTATCGCCATGTCAAGCGGCTGCCACTTCAAAGCTTATCCACTCGTCGCCAGCCACGGCGCGGCTAGGTGCGTACCTGGGAGCCCGAGCTCGCGCGCCCGAGCGCACCCAACCCCGCCACCAGCTCATCTCGCTGGAGGAGCAACACCAGCGCCGCCGCCCTGGTGCCTTCCCTCCCTCCCCGCATGGCCTGCCGCCTCCTATTCCTTCGTCAGGGAAGGACGTGCTCGCGCCCAAGCGCTGTCGTCAGTGTAGAAATTGTAGGATGACTAATATTGTTGTTATATTGATCTGATCCTCGTAGGGGTATATATATAGAGAGTACATCGTGAGGGGAGAGACTTGGAGTACAAGACAAGACATAATATGTTTAAACTAATTCTATGTTTATTTTTCCTTATCTCTAACTACACGTATGTATTTCTAACATTCCCCCTCAGTCGTAGCGGGAGTTAAGCGGACGATTTCGACTGAAATTTAAAGTCTTGTGCTCATGTCGTCTTCTCCATTGCACCATCATCAACTGTGTCCCTGATCGGTCGGCACCTAGAGCGGTGACTGCATCCCCTTCTGGTGCCTCCCTTGCCTCTCCTCAATTCTTTAGCTCCTGCAGTCACAGCGGGAATGGCGTTGACGACGGTGTGACGCGGACGCTGGTGACTGGAGTTGTTGCCGATATGTTGTTATAGACGTAGTCATGTGGTGGATGTCAAGGTTGCCGATGGTGATGTAGCCGTGGTCGAAGTAGTCATGGTCGGTGTAGAATTCGTCGTAGTTGGTGTAGCCGCAATCGCCGGAGGTGCAAAAAATTGCGCTATGTTGTTGATGACGAAGCTACCGTCGTGGACGATGCACCTTGCAGATGTCAGAGGGTGTCCTCCGCGATGAGTCCACTGGTTTTGCTAGGACCGGGGAAAACCCATCGAGCACACATCGGTTTTGCCAGAACCGTGTGGCCGTGTAGGGGTTGTCGCTATAGTGACGCGGCGTCAATGCAGTCGTGCCATCATGGATGACGCGGTCGTTGCCGTCGTCGTGACGTGGTCATTGCCGTCGTCGAGATCACGTCTTGCAGAAAAGTCTGTCAGAGGAAGCTAGATGTCCATCTTGTGGACGAGGTGGTGGTGGTATGTTGACGATGATAGTGATGAAGACCACGTTGATGAAGACATTGACAATGAAGTGTCGGCGATGGCGTCGCAGCGGCGCGTGGACGACAATGTGTCGCTTGAAGGCATCCCTCGCGGCGACCAAGTGTCGATTCCGCGTCGCGTTGGAGAAGTCGGTGAAGAATTGCATCGCTTTCCACACCGGCCTGCGTTGCTCCCGCGCGGCGTCCGTGCAGGACGCGTAGATGATGCTCCGGTCTCCTATTTGCCGTCTCGAGCGGACATGGTGATGGAGGGTTGTCGAGGAAGGGAGTCCGAACGTGAACGTAGCGAACTGCTTGGAATTGCTGGTCCGGCGGGTGGATGGTCGATCGATGCAGAGCCCGTGCGTGTGTGTCGTCGTCCCGGCCGTATCGGTCGTGTGTAGCGTCATGGAGTTGCTTGAGTCGGAGCAGATTGATCTGCCGCGTCGCGGAGTTGCCGGGATCTGGTCGTGTGCTCGTGGTCTTTTGGAGCCGGTCGTGTGCGCGCGTGAACCTGGCTAAAATCCATCAGACCACATGCATCATGTGCATGGATTAACACATGGACGCGGGATGCTCTTGGCTTGCTGATGTTGCGTGTGCACCGGGAGGAGCCTGCTCGTCTCGCCGAAGTCCATCGCGTCGCCGGAGGGAGCACCGGCGCCGCCGCCCTCTGTGCCTTCCTTTCCTCTCCCACCCCCGCATGCGGCCCGCCGCGGTTGAGTATAGCACGTTAGCCCGTCGACGTGTAGTCAGTTGCTCCTTTCGATTCTCGGTAAATCTGGGCTTCTTCGCTTCCTTTGCGCTGGGTTAATTCTTCTTTGCTTCCTTCTCTTCGGTACCCTTGTTGATCCTCTAAACAGCTTACATATATGAACTGCTTGGATTATATCTAAAGGAGCGAGGTGGGACATGAGAGGAGGTCGTGAGTTCGATCCAAACAGCTAGTGTACACTTTTTTAGGGAGCTCGTGTACATCTGATTATGAGAAGCCCACTCACGTGGTCTCGTTGGGTGTGTGAATGTACTAAATCTCAAAATCACTATTTAAGGGGTAACTCTGCAAAAGTCACTCCCACCTTCCTAGGTTATGACAAGTGGCACACTGGATATGCGCCACTTGTCGCAAACTGGGAATTTACTGTTTTTTGTACGTTTATTCAAAATATTTTATCTTTTAAATCATGCGTCCAAATCATGTGCCCCGCGGGAATCACAAAAAAGTGTTTTCCCCTTTTCGAGAGGCACTCACAAAAGCAAACATGTGCCCCGCAGGAATCAAATATGTGCCTCTCGTGGGAGAAAAAGAAACATTTCCGTGCATTTGTGCCTCTCACGACAGAAAAAAATAATATTTTTTTCCTTTTCTGAGAGACACAGCTGTGCCTCTCGCGGAAGCGAACCTGTGCCCCCACGAGAAGTAAATCTGTGTGTCTCGTGGAAGAAAAATAACTTATTTTTTCGTGCAATTTTTTCTTTTTCTTTCGAAACCTAAGAAAACTGAGAAAAAAACAGAAAAGCCAAAAAACCCTGAAAAAACCATCTAAACTCCGAGAACGCATACGGATAAATAAATATAAAAAATTCAAGGGAGCATCTAACATGCGACACATGACAGCAACTGAGAGTGCACTAAGTGTTACATTCTCAGCGCACCAAAAGTGACTCTTACATACGGTACTCCCTCAAAGAGTACCCAGCTGTGCGCAATAGGTTTACCGAGAAATCCCACCACCAACATTTCCGCAGCCGTCTTGTGTCGCCCCATTCAGGCCTCTGGGGGTCCCCCGTACACGGTAGAGTTAGAGTCCACGGAGACAGAGCAGGTGGTGCAGACGGCCGGCCGGCCGGCCACCGAGACCTCATCTACCACCACGACGGACTCCGATTGGGCATTGCGCGGCACGGTCGCCCTTGGCATGACTCAGCCTTCCACGCACATCAAAGCTCGTCTTCATCCCCGCGGGAGGACACCTGACCTGAGCGCACAACACGTGTTGGACGGAAGATGAGCCCATGTTCTCCATGTCACCTTCATCCCTATGGCTATGGAATGAGCGAAATGTGTGCATGCATTGCAGAGAGCTACTCGTGTGTCAAGGCCTCCGTGGAGTTGCAACCATGGCGTGATGAGGTGCGCTAGCTGCATGGCCGTTGCCTCCAAGATGGTTGATCGTTGTTGCCCTAACGTCTAGCTAGCACGCCAAGTGCAACCCTTGACGACGATTAATTCCTCGATCGAGTCCGGCAACCCTTGAACCGGGTCTTCGTGAAGGTATTCATTGCCTTCATAACCACTTGTTTGGCCGCCCTTGGGCTGTTGGGCAGAAAGAATGTTGGCATAACTGGAACACAAGCGCACTGATCACTATGTTAGCCAGTGATTATTGAACCACAGGAGCAATGGACGGCTGCTATGATCGTAACCACCTTTACATATGACCGTGACTTGAAAGCAATGCCCCGCTCGCACCCAAACCGTGATTTGAAAATCGTCCATCCTTTACATATGACCTGCTACATCAAGATTAAGAGCCTGTTTGGTTCCTCCCCGCTCCCTCGACTGCGCTCCCGGAGCGGACCAGGCTGCAGCTCATTTTCACAGAGCGGCTAAAACCGAGCTCCACAGCTTCGTGGAGTCAGAAATATTGGAGCGGAGTGGAGAGATTCCGGACAGGACCTAAATGAATATCTTTGCTTGCTGGGTGAGTAGATGATAACCCAGCCTAGTGAGGTAGTACCAGGGCTGGGTAGTACCTCAGCCTAGTGTTATACGGTTGATACCTTGCCCAGATCTCAGTTTTCGGATATGTTCCAAGATGCATTGTGATTACACATAGAGTAGCTCTGTGATTTCATCAGATTAAAATCACTATGTCTCCATCAAGATCAAATATTTTGGATATATGATACAAACATCTGCAAGCACAACTGTGCCATCTCAACTCGTCTTGTGCTAAAACATTACATGATTATATGCCAACTGACTCATTACAGTATTATTACGCCAACCAGCTAATACTTGTATAAATCAGAGAAAAATGACTCAAAAAACATAAATAAATAACAGTTGCACGATCGTGAGCCTGTGATCAAACTGGATTGCAGTTGCACGATGGAACCTGATCATCCTGGTGGTTCTTGGGGACATGCACGCCGGCGTGGGTGAGCATGGCCCAGATGTGGGTGATGAACTCGCCACCGTTGCTCAGCGCCAGGGCGTGCGCCTCCGGGCCCGTCGATGGCCTGCGCGCCACGAACACGAGAAGTTCCGCCCAGAACTCGAGTAGCATCCCCCACACTCTCTCGTCCTCAAGCAAGTCCCCACCGCTACTGGTAGTGATCTCCAATTGCTTCCCTAGCTTGACACCCTTCACCATGGCCGACTTCTCCTCGTCCTCTTCTCCTTGACCGAACTTCACCAGACGCTCACGGCGGTCACCAGTATTGCAACAGCTCTGGAAGAAACTGTTGAGCTCCCCCTTGATGTCCTTGTACACCTTCTCCGTCCATGCCTCATCGTCCGGGAGGAGCCCCGGCTCGTAGGCCACCAAGTATGCGCAGTACCTCGACAACGTCAGGGCGGCCTGGCCGTGTGGTGGGAGAGGGTGCTTCTGTTTGTCCCTCGTCTCAAACAGGGCTGTCGCGATGTGCCACACCACTATCATCGTTGATGTGCTCATCTTGGGGTCGCACGCCCACTTGAGGTTGAGGAAGCATTGCCTTTCCAACGTAGCCATGCCGTTGCTGAAGTGCCTGCCACAGCTTGGGGTGAGGACGTCCTTCAACGCCTTGACGATGGCCACCTTGGTGTCACCGGTGACGATGGCATCGGGGAGCCCGACGAGGCGCCTCTTGAGAAGGCGGGAGACGAGCATCCACACCCAGCGCGGGTGGAGATGGTGGAGCTTGAGCATGGTGACCTGGTAGACCTTGATGACGGCATGGGAGCGGTGCTTTGCCCACAGGGTGCCCTTGGCGACCCGCCCGGGATGCCCCTGCCGTCGGAGCATGGGCATTTGGGCATACTTGTACATCACGGACACGATGAACCAGTCGGAGATCACGTACTGCAAGAATTCATATGTCTCGACGGCGAGAAGGGTGAGCGTGAGGAGGAAGGTGACGATGAGGTCGGAGGAGGAGCAAACCATGCCGAAGAGGAAGTTCACTTGGTGGACGAAGCACTTGTACTGCACCACCATGTCGATGGACAGGCCGATGAGCCCCCGAAAGAGGGAGCCTAGCACCTTGAAGATGTGGCCATTGCCTGTGACGAGGAGCACGGTGATGCAGTATAAAAAGATGAAGACGATGGAGATGATAAAGTTGGCTATGAATAGCCCCGGCTTGGACAATGCCAACGGGATGATGGCCTGGTAGTACTCGTCCAGAAACCTCAGCTCTAGTTCCACCACCTCGAAAGCCCTCTCAGCGTTGGCAACCTCGTCCTCGTGCCCCTCGAGGGCGAGGAGGCCCCGGAGGACGAGATCGCGTGCTTGTCGGGTGTCTGCCTCTGCCATGTGGAAGTGCTCCATCTTTCGTCGGAGCAGCTTGAAGAGTGCGACGGCAAGGCAAATGTTCTCCAACTTGTGCTTCCTGCTCAAGTTGTACCTGAAGATGGGGTCACTATTGGCGAGGTCCCATATGTTACATACCCGGACCAGCTCGGACTTTTTGGCCTCTTCCTTCCCATTTGGACTTCCATCTACAAGGAGAATTTTGTTCATTTCTTTTTCTTGGATCTTGAAGCCATGGGGCGTCACCTCCCTCTTGAGCCGTCTCTCTCCCATGACCGCGTAGTTGCAAACCCTCATGATACCGGCGCCAACTGCTTGTTCGTCGTCGCGGAGCAATTGCCGATGCTCGTTGACGAGCTGCACCATGTAGCCGGAGATGAGGGCGGCGTTCTTCGCGAGGTCGAAGGAGCGCTTAGCAAGGTAGATGCACATGGAGCGCTTGCACATCTTGACGACGCTGAAGATCCAGAGGATGATGAAGAAGGACTTGACGCCAAAGCCATGCACGTAGGTGTAGATGAGGTACCCAATCCACGCCATGCGTGCAGCCTCCTCGACGGCATCAAAGAAGCTGTAGCGGCCGACGCCGCGCGCGAAGGCATCGGTGGCGGGGGCAACCATGGCGTAGACCTTCTTGCGGAGGAGCTCGACGAGGATCATCCAGAGGAGAATGAGCTGCGCGCGGGGCTGGTTGCCAGTGTCGGGTGGCTTGCTCTTGGCCTATGAACAAGGTTTAAAATTTCAACAAAGTTTCCAACAGTTCAATAATTCATACTAGTACCAAAATATATGCAACCTCAAAATTTCGTCCTAGATTCAAACAAGTTTAAACCAAATACAAATTCGGTCAAAATCCATTAAAATTGAGTGAACATCGATAGATCAAAACCCAAAAGAATTCTCAAAAAATGTACATTTCACTAAGGTTTGGTAATTCTTTTTCCTTCAACAAAATTTTAAACCATACCTGGGAGAACATGTAGGACATGAAGGGGAGGAAGAGAGCGAAGGAGGCGCGGAAGAAGATGCGGGTGGCGGTAGAGTGGCCACGGCCCCGGCCCGAGAGGCGTCCCGAAACTCCAAGGAGGAAGAGGGCGGTGCCGAGCAAGGTCATGAGGACCGTGGTGGTGACCATGAGCCGCTCGGTGGTCCGCATGTCGGCGGACACAGTGAAGCTGGCCACCAGCGTGGCTGCCGGGGTGGCGCACACCGTGACGTTGTTGATGATAATGTCGGGCCGGGCGCTGGAGTTGTACATTGCCCCGGCAGCCCGGCTCACCGGCGACAGCAGCACCATAGCCCCGCCCCCTCCTCAGGAAGACGCTGGTGGCTGGCACATGTGTTTGCATTGTGCTGATATGTTTGTGGTATTTATACTGCTAGTTTTGGCATGCGTGTGCCACAATGTGGGACAGAATTTCAGTCAGAGCAAGAGGCAAGGCACGGGTCGATGCTCCCTGTGTGCAGTGTGCACAAAGCCTTGGGGAACTTCTCCATGTGCCTGGGTCTTTAATTATTCTCAGAATTGGACGATCGACAAGCAAAGGGGCTAGGAAGAGCATCCATCCTACGATGGACTTAATATTTTGAGAACTACTCCCTCCGTCTCACAAGTAAAACGTTTTTGCAAGCTATGTTAGTTATAAAATCCTGCTTTGAAAATGCCCTATTTCAAAACAAGCGGTCTTGGGGTTTGTAGAGCTTGCCATGTTACCTTAAAAAAATGTGACTTTTTGTACATATTGCCCCTCTTTTAGTCCATATTAATAGGCTCATGCCGGTTTCCTATGAGAAGGGCTGAGGTACTGCACGACGCCACGACAAAGACCGAACGTGCGCCCTCTAAGGTTTCGATTGAGAAGAGAGTCATCCAACGATGCCAACATGCAAAACCACATACTTGATGGAAAACAAAGGGACATTGCATGTCCAGCGTAATGGGAAGGTTCGTCATCATACAATTTATTACGTTAGAACTATACCATGATTGAGAACAAACACAACCACATTACCACAAAGATCATTAGAATCACCTGGGAATAAGCCATGGGCTTTTTCTCTGGTTTGAGGGTGTGCATACATCATCCGCCCGTACCGTACGGTGCATAAAAGAATCCCTGCTGCTGTACACTAGGACATATATGCGCACGGCAAAGATCGATGCTTTCGTGCGCGTCACTGCCACGACCAAGAACGCAGCTGGTCTTTATATATTCTCAGAACTATGATGGCAAAGAACAGATGCATTTGTCAGTGGCTAGGACAACAAAGCAAAAGGTCAGGTAGAAGAACATGCCTCACAAAAGGATAACTGGGAAGAGCACGCTTCTTTTATTCTTTACCTTTCGCTAAGGTTAAGTAAGCTTCTAGCATACTTTGGGCCTTGTTTGTTTGGGCCACGGTTATGATAGAAATGGTCGTAATTTGCTTGTTCATTACATGGTTAATGATATTTTTACTTACAATGGATGGGTTGTGTATGTACCATACCTTATTAATTGACGTTCACCCAAATGCGTTTAGATACATCCATTTCAACATTAATTAATATGGGACGGAGGTAGTAATAATGTACTCCCATGTAAAAACGTCTAGATACATCTGTTTCAACGTCAATTTGCTTATTCTAAGTTCATTACATGCACTGAAATATGTCTAGGTACTGCAAGAATTTGTGGAAGCGTTCCTACTCCTCCTTGGAGGAGCCACGTCTATATATGATTTGAGGCAGGAACAGCCCCTTGACGTGGCGTACAAGAAGGACCGATCGCTAGGATACAGTCTGTTACAGGAGAGAGAGATCGAGATGGTTACGGGAGAGAAATCGAGATAGACTTTGAGTTTGAGATTAAAACAGAATATATCTATATGTCTAACACCTCCTTAATCTCAACTATCCTAAATTAAGATTGTTCCTGAATGCTTCAAATGGCTTGACTGGCAAGGCTTTAGTGAAACCATCTGCAACTTGATCTTTGGAAGGAATGAAGCGTATATCCAACTTCTTGTCTGCAACCCTTTCTTGTACAAAGTGATAGTCTATTTCAATGTGCTTTGTCCTAGCATGAAAGACAGGGTTAGCAGATAGATAGGTAGCATCCAAGTTATCACACCATAAGCATGAAATGCGTTGTTGCTTTATTACCAATTTTGCAAGCAAAGATTCCAACCAAATGATCTCAGCAGTAGCATTTGCCAGGGACTTGTATTCATCTTCTGTACTTGACCTTGACATTGTTGCTTGTTTTCTGGCACTCCAAGAAATAAGATTAGATCCAAAGAAAACTGCGAACCCTCCAGTTGACTTTCTATCATCACTACTGATGGAAATATGCCCTAGAGGTAATAATAAAATGGTTATTATTATATTTCCTAAATCATGATAAAGGCTTATTATTCATGCTAGAATTGGATTGATCGGAAACTTAAATACATATGTGCATACATAAACAAATACCGTGTCCCTAGTAAGCCTCTACTAGACTAGCTCGTTGATCAAAGATGGTTATGGTTTCCTAACCATAGACATGTGTTGTCATTTGATAACGGGATCACATCATTAGGAGAATGATGTGATGGAAAAACCCATCCGTTAGCTTAGCATATTGATCTTTCAGTTTATTACTATTGCTTTCTTCATGACAAATACATATTCCTTCGACTATGAGATTATGCAACTCCTGAATACCGAAGGAATACCTTGTGTGCTATCAAACGTCACAACGTAACTGGGTGATCATAAAGATGCTCTACAGGTATCTCTGAAGGTGTTTGTTGAGTTGGCATAGATCGAGATTAGGATTTGTCACTCCGAGTATCGGAGAGGTATCTCTGGGCCCTCTCGGTAATACACATCATAAGCTTGCAAGCAAATGACTAAGGAGTTAGTCACGAGGTGATGTATTACGGAACGAGTAAAGATACTTGCCGGTAACGAGATTGAACTAGGTATGAAGATACCGACGATCGAATCTCGGGCAAGTAACATACTAATAGACAAAGGGAATTACGCATGTTGTCATAATGGTTCGACCGATAAAGATCTTCGTAGAATATGTTGGAGCCAATATTGGCATCCAGGTTCCGCTATTGGTTATTGATCGGAGAGGTGTCTCGGTCATGTCTACATAGTTCTCGAACATGTAGGGTCCGCACGCTTAACGCTCGTTGACGATATAGTGTTATATGAGTTATATGTTTGGTGACCGAATGTTGTTCGGAGTTCCGGATGAGATCACGGACATGATGAGGAGTCTCGAAATGGTCGAGAGGTAAAGATTGATATATATAGGATGATGGTATTCGGACACCAGAAGGGTTTTGGGATGCACCGGATAGCCATCGGGTCACCGGAAGGGGTTCAGGACACCCCCGGTAGGTGTTATGGGCCTAATGGGCCAAGGGAGGGACAGAACAGCCCCTGGTGCGCCCCTTCCTTGGACAGCAAGCCCTAAGGGTAGGAAAGGAAGGAGGGCTAGCCCCTCCTGCCTTTCCCTCTCATGGGAGAAAGGAAAAGGGGGGGCACCCTCCCCTGCCTTTTCCCCGCACTTATATAAGGCAGGAGGGGGTGCGCCATGGGAGGGACTCCAAGTAGGATTCCTCCTACTTGGGCGCCTTCCTTGGCTGCTCCTCCCTCCCTCCCGCCTATATATATGTGGGAGGAGGGCGCCTCGCACAAAACAGACAATTGCCTAGCCGTGTGCGGCACCCCCTCCACCGTTTACACCCCCGGTCATATTTTCGTAGTGCTTAGGCGAAGCCCTGCGGAGATCACTTCACCATCATCTTCACCACGCCGTCGTGCTGCCGGAACTCATCTACTACCTCGCCGTCTTGCTGGATCAAGAAGGCGGAGGACGTCACCGAGCTGAACGTGTGCTGAACGCGGAGGTGTCGTACGTTCTGTACTCGATCGGTTGGATCGGGAAGAAAGTTTGACTACATCAACCGCGTTGTGAAACGCTTCCGCTTATGGTCTACAAGGTTACGTAGCATACTCTCCCCCTCGTTGCTATGCATCTCCATGGATAGATCATTGCGTGTGCGTAGAAAAAACTTTGTTTTCCATGCGACATTTCCCAACAACTACAACCTGCCCAATCAGCATCAGAAAATGCACTGACAAGTGTAGAATTAGAACGCATGAACTAAAGTCCTAAGCCTGCAGTATGCTTGACATACCGTACAATTCTCTTTACAGCTGTCCAGTGAATAGAGGTAGGAGCATGCAAATACTGACATACTTTGTTAACAGCAAAAGAAATATCTGGTCGTGTCAAAGTCAAGTACCGTAGTGCTCCAACAGCACTTCTATACCTTGTGATTTCTTCTTCCTTAAGTGGCTCCCCTTCATATGCTGAAAGTTGTTCTGAAAAGGATAATGGTGTGGGTGAAGGTTTGCAGTCCTTCATTCCCATGCGAGTGATAAGTTCAATGACATATTTTTCTTGATTCAATACTATGCCATCTTGAATCTTATTAACCTCAATGCCTAGGAAGAAATGTAAGTCACCAAGATATTTCAAGGCAAACTCTGAATTAGATCATGCAGAAGAGCATTAGTGGCACTCTGTGAGGAACTTGCAACTATGATATCATCAACATAGATGAGCACAAAAATGATAGTGTTTGCATTGTTGTAAATGAATATAGAGGTGTCAGCTTTAGATGCAATAAAACCAAAGGTGTTTCAACTTTGAACTCAACCTGGAGTACCATGCTCGAGGCGCCTATTTCAGGCCATACAGTGCCTTGTCAAGTTTGTACACATGATGAGGTGTCTGCTTGTTTTCATACCCAGGTGGTTGCTCCAGAACACAATGCAAGAACGCGTTATGTACATCTAGCTGTCTCAGACTCCATCCCTGGGACACAGCAATAGCTAGAACAAGTCGTATAGTTGCAGCTTTTACAACAGGACTAAAAGTATCCTCATAATCAATGCCATAGCGTTGCTTAAAACCTTTTGCAACTAGACGTGCCTTATACCCGTCAATGCAGCTGTCCGCCTTCTTTTTTATTCTATATACCCATTTGCAATCAATAATATTTTTACCTCTCTTATTTGGCACCAGATGCCATGTTTTGTTCTTCATCAGTGCAACATACTCTTCATCCATTGCCTTTTTCCATCTGGAATCTTCAAGTGCATCATCCAACTTTGTTGGTTCACCTGAAATACAAAGCATGCCAAATGGTATAGTACCTTCTGTTCTTATTTTTGGATTTCTAATACCTTTCTGCAACCGGGTCATAACCCTCGAAGTGTTGACTTGTTGCTGTTGCACAGGAGACTGCACGTTTTGGCTGGCCACAGACAATCCTGAAGACCCCTCCAGATTCGCTGCATGTGACGATGCAGACGATCGTATTGTAGGAGATATGCCCTAGAGGCAATAATAAATGTTACCGATTATCTCCTTGTCATAATTATGTTTATGTTCCATGCTATAACTGCTATGGTTCTCGAGTCTACATAATAAGAGGCTCGGAGGAAGACTCATATGCACGTGTGGAATAATAAACGGTAAGAAGTATTCCTAGTCTGGCCTCTAAGACTAGCTCAAGTGTTGCATGGTGGTTCTGTTTTCCTGATCATGGGCATGACTATGCCGGCAACTTTGAGGGCACTATGTAAGGAGAACACTTGTGTTGAATCGACCCGATTGATGTTATGTTATGAGATACATTCGTCACAAGTTAATGGTTTATAACATAGGGAAAGTTTACGTTTGCATAATTCCTTAGACCATGAGAGTATCGAGTTTCTTCATGCTTGCTTCATGAACTTTGGGGTACGTCATCCATAAATGGGTGGCTATTACGGCGGCTTATGGGTTCATGGAAAAGTATGTCAAGTAACTTGATAGCTCAAGATTAGGATTTGCTCCTCCGACGATGGAGAGATATCTCTGGGCCCTCTCGGTGTTCCGGTATCCATCATCGTCTGGCCAGACACAGTGTGATTTGATCACATGGATGCCGGAACACGAAAATGAGAAAAGAGAACAAAACCGGTAACGAGGTAACTAGCATAGTGAACAAGTTGTTAATCCACGGGGATGCAAGTAAATCTCACCTCGGGTATTTGTAACATGTCGCGAAGCAACAGTAATAGCACACAACAACTAGAGGTTCACTCGAATATTCATTCGTGTGGGTATATGGGTCAATATAGGTGTCCACGGCTCCGATGTTGATCATTGATCGGAAAGAGTTCCGGCCATGTCTATACTTCACCGAACCTATAGGGTCACACGCTTAAGGGTCATCTATCTGCTGAATACTAGACAGGGAGTCTGAGAGAAATTCACCGAAAATGTTTCGGACACACCGGAAAAGGTTCCGGAGAGAGAACACCGGAATAGTTTCGGTAAACCGAAAAGTTGTTTCGGGGTATTTCTATTAAGTCAAATTGGTTCCGGGACATGCCTGATAATTCTTGGAGGGTGCCAGAATTATTCTGGAAACTTTTGGGAATTTTCCGGGATAAAAACCGAAAATGTTCCGGAGCTGCCGAAACCACTTCAGATGCTTTTCTCAGATGAAAATAACTAATCCGGAATTGTTCCGAAACACGTTAAAAATTATTTTAGTGGGTACTGGAAATGTTCTAAGCCCACATAAATTCAGTTCGAACGGACGCTGAAAAATGTCGTCGTGAATAATGAAAGTGCTTTTTGGATATTTTTATGGAAAGCCACCTTTTAGGGCTTTTCCCAAAAGGCTTCTAGAAGGACTTGGGGATCAAGGAACCCCCTTTGGGGGGCCCCCATGAAGGTGGGACGTTCAAAGGTGCAGCTCCTCCATGGAGCTCCACTTGTCATCCCTTCATGCCCTTTATGCCCTTTATGTGTGACATAAAGTGTGGGCATTTTGGGTTTTTCATGTTTCCCCCTACCCCTTGGGTTTTCCTATAAATAGAGGTGGACAGGCTCTCTCCACACACACTCTTTCTCACATACAAGGGCCATGCATGATCTGGCTTCTCTCTCCCTTCCAGCGAAATAGTTTCGTAGAGCCGAAAGGCTGTCTGGGTTCCGGTGGGAACTAGTTCTGGACGGCGAAGCCCTGCCGGATAAATGACAATGTATGTGTGCAACTCTGTGGAGAGATGGTAGTTTCGGTCTTAGTTCGAGAGTGCCTTACGAACCAGGATTAAAACCCCGTTTTCTACTAGTAAGGTGGTGAGGTGGGACTAATAATTCGAATCTGAATTTTGAGAACAAACTCTATTAGCTGCAGCCAAAGATCGTGAGGTTGAACGTTTTTAGGGGCCCATAAATTTGTTTCGCCCGTTGACTTACGCAGCTGCAAACAAAGTTCGGAACCAGAAGAGCGAACGGACCAAAATTATAGGACTGCGGGTTGAATTTTCAGAAATAGAGACTTTTTTGCAAACAAAGTATCGGCACTTTATTATTAGGTAAAGATTATTATTATCATTATTATTATTATTATTATTATTGTTGTTGTTGTTGTTGTTGTTGTTGTTATAATAATAATAATTATTATTATTATTATTTTATCTTCGGGTTTTTAGTCCGTTTTCCACACAAAAAAACGGGTGTTGTTTTTTAAAAACCTGCGTACACTAAATATTTTTTAAAAACCTGCGTACACTAGATATTTAAAAACCTGCGAAAATGGAATAAATATTTTTAAAATTTGTTTAGTATGAGATTCAGAAAAAGTTCAGCGTACACTAAAAAAGTTCACCGTATAATAAAAAATGTTAAGTGTACATTAAAAATGTTCATAGTATAGTTAAAATAGTTCATCATACATTAAAAGATGTCATGTTCAATATATAGTACGAAAATGGTCACTGTGTATTTAGAAAATATACACCGTATACTAAAAAAAGGTTCAGTGTAACATTTGAAAAGTGCTCACCATATATTAGAACAATGTTCAACGTATTTAAAACTATAGAAAAAGAAAATATGCAAAAGTTAAAAAATCAAAAAGGCGAATAAAACCCAAATCTAAAAAAAGAAAAAATATCTCTTATCTCTACTACTTAAAAAATGCATAGGGTTTCATTTCCTGCCGAGGGATGTTTCGCTCGTCCCTTCATCCGACCTCTCTCCACATCCGTTCTTACTGCCCATCCCACCTCCGGTCATTTTTTCTTCTACCGATCCACAACCGATTCTTTTTGCTCCCAATCTTCTCCATCTAGGCAACATGGAAGAAACCTTATTGATCATACCCGTCTCTGTGCCCTCCTTTTCTTCCCATTGCCACTGAGAGCACTTTAATTGGTGACACGTCCTATCATATTATGCAACTGTAGGTGAATTACTGAATTTTTCTTATGTCTCGATTTATTTTGCTTACCGGGCATGGAGATAGTTTAAACAAATTTGGAGGAAGAGTTGGCAGTGACATGGTCCTCAGGTTTGCTTCTTTAATGTGAGTTTTAATGGTGCATATCGAGTTATACTTTTAATGGTATGGATATTTTGGTGCTCGGCAAGTTGAAACCTTGTATATCTATTTCCCGCTTTTTTTTGTGGCTTGTCAAGATCTTCTGGAAAGTAGTGGCTACACCCAAGTTCAATGCACCCACACAATTAACAGTAAAATCCAAAAAAACTGAAACCTCGTGGAATGATTATGAGCAAATGTTTTAGAAGTTTTCAAAGTTTGATTGCCAAATAACAATGTGCTGCGAGACGTTGCAGCGTTTTCTGTTATTTCATTCCTCTATATCTATTGCGGAGGAGATCTTCTAGCTAGCCAACTAGCTCCCGATCAGCCGGCTGTGATCCGCTTCTACGGCGCCATCCCACGGCCACTTCCCACAGCGTCTTGCCGATCAGCAGAACTAAAAGAACGTGGGACCGTGTCCGTGCAGGGCCGATCCTGAGATTTTGAGGGCCCGGGGCGAAAATAAAACATGGGGGCCCTTGACTTTTTCTTCTAGCAACCACCGATGCAAAGTCATTTATGACAGTGTCATTCCGGATCCATACTCTTGTTGCTTCTGCAAAGGTGAACGTTACGACAACTAGGTTTTGGTGGCCGCAGTCTCAATGAGGCATGAGGATGATTTTATGAAAGCATCAAGTGTCATCTTTGGTGGCATCCGGGACCCTTGGACAACGCCAAGTGGCACTTTCTATGGCGATGGATTTTCTTGTTCGTAAGGCGAGAATTGTTAGTGCGACATCTAGGTCATTAAATAAGAGAGAATATAGTTTGTTAGAAGCAACCCGATTACACGGCATGGGAATTACTCTCGCAATATTATTGACCCTAGTTTTTTCGCACCGGCGATGATCCAGAGGCGAGCAATGCAGTCGGTGGCGCGCTCTTCTGCTTGAACACTCTCGCGTTTCGCTCGTTCCAAATAGTCCATGAGACAAGCATGGTGAGGGATGCCTTGGCTTGTCTGAATGGCGTGGCGCTGTCGCAAGTACTTGCCCACCAAGCCTCAACCGTGTCGAACAAGGGCCAAGTGTTTGTGTCGAGCCCGAGAATGTGGTATTTGTCAATGACCAAAGACCATAGCCTTCTCGTGTAGCGGCACTTGTAGAGGAGGTGAGTCCCGCTTTCTTGCACCCTCTTGCAAAGAGGGCACATGTCATAATTTGGCCATCCATGCTTTGCCAATCTATCGGCCGTCCAAATTCTATCTTGAAGAGCTAACCAAGCAAAAACTTGACTTTTGGAGGAGCCCAAGCCTTCCAAATCATTTTATCCATGGGTGAGAGAACCATCCCTAAGAACTGTGCCTTGTATGCAGACGCCGCCGAATATTGCCCACTAGCCGTGTGCTTCCATAGGATGTCGTCCTCGGTGAGCTCATCGAGTTCGACCTCATGCAAGAGCATCCAAAGAGTGAAAAACTGCGAGATGTGCTCGGCGGAGACGTTGTTTGGTGGCTTGATCTTTAGAATCCATGCGTTATGCTTGAGGGCCTCCCGCACCTTCCAATTCTTTCTCGTGGATGCCTCCGTTTCAAAAAAAACATCTAGGCCATTAGTACCCTCGACGATGGTTTATTGTGATTTTGTGGGCAGACCGAAGAGGGTATTAAGCCAGGCATTCAAATATATTAACTTTGTATACGAGAGAAGATCTCCAAATAAAGGGGTGCACGTGCTTGTGCGCTCTTCACTGGGACATGAGGTTGATCGCCGTGTGTGGCTAACAACTTGACCTAATGTCGATTGTATCCCAAAATCTCTTTATACTTAAATAAAGCGGATATGATTCTCAAAATACTTGAATTATGATAGTCTCATCCAACAATTAGAACTAAAGATTATGTAATATAAAAACAAAAACATGAATATGCCGTCAATTTTAAGTAAGTACTAGATGTTATGATTTTACCATCCATGACCGGCTGATCGCCAAACTCTTGGTGCTGCTCCCTACCATGAATTTATGACATAAATAGAATTACAATTAGATCACACATGCATCTCAAACGGAAACCTAATTGTATTTTATCCATGCATACATACCTGAAGATGATTCAGAGTTACCAACATATAGACTGAAACCATATGGACCGATCTCCCCACAGTCTGGCCTCCAACCTGTGAGGCAGCATCGATGAATCGCTCGTGGAGTTTGATAGTCCAGCGGAGGCGGGACTTTGGGTCGATGCTGAGGACGACCTAGACGAGGGCAGAGTAGCCGGCTTGCGATTGATAATCGGGCGAAAAGGAATCACCCAAAATCATCGTGAACCAGTTAATAGGGCAAATTAGATCTGAAAGAAAACACATGACGGGGTCCTCGCGGGGCTACCAACTATGTGCGTTTTGATAGCTACGTGCATGTTTTATCACAGGCGACCATGGATTATTAACAGAAAAACAAACTAACTTAATCGTAGCAACTGAGATTAGCTAGGTCCAAAGCTTCACCCCCTTAATTTCATTGCCTGTCGGTGATTCCGACCACTCCCATTACCTTCAACAAAACGATAGTTCCTGGAACACATTTTCTAGGGTTTCTCTCCCCCTCCCCTCACCCTTGGTGGCTAGTGTAAACTCTTCCCACCAGGCTTCGCCGGTGAGCCCGTTGATTTGTCTCTCCTTTGCCCGCCGCTTCGGCGGCCGGTGGCGGGGAGGGGAATCCCGGTGCCTCCACTCCAGTTAGTAGTTTAGGTTAGGGTTTTCTAGTCCTCGCAGGTACGGCGCTCGGGTGGATGGCGGCGCATCTTCTTCGAGTTTGTCTTCCGGATTCTAATTCTCCTAGAGTTTGTCTATCTAGACGTAGTTGACGGAGCTCCAGCGTAGATTCCTGTCGTCTCCTTGGGACGGTGGGGTTAGGGTTTCTCGTCATATGGCGAGATTTGGTGCCAGGTGTTTCAGATCTATTCAGGGGTTTAACGACGACAACTGCGGTTCCAGGGCGCTGGTCCTTAGGGGCACGTGCACGAAGACTTCCCAACTGTCATCAATAAGGTCAAGCCGGGTCCAGTATGGGAGCGGCGACATCGGCGCATCAACGGCTCATTCTGGCGGCGGTAGTGGTCGTTCGATGGTCTCAAAATCTCTATGTAATTTTTATTATGTTTGAGGTGCTTTGTACTTCTGATGAACTTTGATAATAGATCTGGATCATTTTCGAAAAGAAAAAAATCCGACCACTCCTAGTCGCTGACGCAGCTCGATGAAGTGTATCCTGCCTATTGCGTTTGGTAACACATCAGCCAGTTGATTTTGTGTGCCAACATGATCAATCTCCATTAGTTCGGTCTCCATGCAATCACCAATGCAACGGAACTTCATGTCTATATATGTTTGTTGTTGTCACGATGAACATGGCTCTCACTCAGTTCTATGGCTGATTTGTTTTCCACCGTGAGCTGGAATGTTGCTGGTGAGTCGCCCTTCATGTCTGGAATTAGACGACTTGACCAAACACCTTGACACATCGCTGCACATGCGGCGACCTACTCTGCTTCACAAGAAGAGAGAGCAACAATCTACTGTTTCTGGAAGCTCCACGTGATCAAGTGAGCCGGTGTGCCAAACGCCCCGACTGTAGCGACCGAACGAGCCCGCCAAAGGTGGAGACGTCAACATGCCGGTCTTGGCCTCCCCATTGCACGCGGAGAAACACGTGAATGAGCGCTCGTGGGCGCGGCTGAAGCCACCCCATGATGGTGGCCCCTTGTCCGCGGTCCACCCGTCATGGACCACCTAGGCAGGTCACCCGGGTCTGGGCAGATCGGACAATGCGAAGAGCCCTAGAGAGGCCACCAAAACACGTCATCTGGAAACTGACAGCGCAGAGGCGCTCTTTGTCCTCGACGAACCTTGCCTAGTGTTTGTACGGATGATACCTTGCCTACATCTCCGTATTGGGATATGTTTCAAGATGCATTGCCCGTTGCACATCAACATCACCTAGTGATTACGCTTTAGCCTTGTTGTTTTATCTCATTAAAAATCACAATATCTGCGTCAAGATTAAACCAATGAAAAAAATAGCGCGCTACAACAAAATAGCGCCGACCTCAAAATATGCTATTAACGTGCTATATCACGCTATAGCGTGCTATTAGCGAGACATTGTACACCGATATATTTAGCGAGGCAATTCTCAATACGCTATAGCGTGCTATTAGCGACGCTATAACGCGCTATTTTTTTCAGTGGATTAAACATGTCAAATCTAAGATGAAATCGTCTCCGTGCATAGCTTGCATGAGTATAACTATGTTACGTGAAATTGTGAACCCATAATATACTAGAACATAACAGGATAACGCCAATTACCTCATTGCATAATTATGCCAGCTACCTACTGGTAGTACAAATCAGATAAAAGAATCCATTGAAAAAAAGAAGTATTATTATGCCACTCTTTTGAAAACAAGAAGGACTAAGCAACACACTCATTTAAACTGGCTGTTATGGGCATTGATCCTTCCGATCAAACTGGAGCGGGATGGCACCATGGAACATGGTCCTCCTGGTGGTTCTTGGGGACACGGACGCCAGCGTGGGTAAGCATAGCCCAGATGTGGGTGATGAACTCGCCGCCATTGCCCAATGCTAACGCGTGTGCATCTTGTCCTCCGGATGGCCTGCGCGCCACGAACACGAGCAGCTCCGCCCAGAAGTCAAGGAGCATCTTCCAAACCCTCTCGTCCTCGTGCAATGTATCACCATCGGCACCACTGTCTCTTACCTCTAGTTGCTTCCCTAGCTTGACACCGTTCTCCATGGTTGACATCTCCTTCTCTTTAGTTGGGCAGAACCTCATCAGGTGCTCACGGCGGTGCACGGTAGTGCAACAGCTCTGGAAGAAGCTACTGAGTTCCGCCTTGATGTCCCTGTACACTTTCTCTGTCCATGCTTTGTCGTCTGGGAGGAGGCCTGGCTCGTATGCAATGAGGTAAGCACAGTACCTTCATAGCATCAGGGCAGCCTTGCCGTCTGGTGGCAATGGATGCTTATGTCGATCCCTCGTCTCAAACAAGGCTGTAGCGATGTGCCACACCACGATCACCGTGGCGGCGTCCATCTTGTCGCTGCACGCCCACTCGAGGTGAGGGAATTCATGCTTGCGCAATGCACATATGCCATTGCTGAAGTCCTTGTCGGAGCTAGGGTCGGGGATGTCCTTCAAGACCCTAACAATGGCCAGCTTGATGTTAGTGGTGACGATGGCATCTGGGAGCCCGACGAGCCGCCTCTTGAGCAGGTGGGAGACAAGCATCCACACACGGCGTGGGGTGAGCTGGTGGAGCTTGAGCATGGTGACTTGGTGGACCTTGATGACGGGGCGCGAGCGGTGCTTCACCCAAAGTGTTCCCTTGATGACCAGCTGGACGCGCCACGGCCGTTGGGGCGCCGGCGTCCGAGCATAGTTGCAGAGCAAGGACGCGACGAACCAGTCCGATAGCAGGTACTGCACAAACTCATATGTCTCGACGGCGAGTAGGGTGAGCGTGAGAAGAAAGCTGATGATTAGGTCGGAGGAGGAGCAGACCATGTCGACGAGAAAGTCCACCTGGTGGAGGAAGCACTGGTATTGCACTACCATGTCGATGGATAGGCCGACGAGGCCCCGGAAGAGGGAGCCCAACACCCCAAAGATGTTGCCATTGCCGGTGATGAGGAGCACGGTGATGCAGTATAGCAGGATGAAGACGATGGAAAAGGCAAAGTTGGCCATGAATAGCTTCGGCTTGGGCAATGCTAGCGGAATGATGGCCTGGTAGTACTCATCCAGGAACCTGAGCTCCAGTTCCACCACCTCGAACGCTCGCTTGGCGTCGACGGTCTCGTCCCCCGTGAGCTTGAGGAGGCCCTGGAGCACGAGATCACACGCCTGTGTGGTCTTTGTCTCCGCCATGTGGAAGTGCTCCATCTTTCGTCGGAGAAGCTTGAAGAGGGCGAGGGCGAGGCAGATGTCCTCCATCTTGTGCCTCCTGCTATCGTTGTACTTGAAGATGGTGTCAGTCTCGGCAAGGTCAAATATGTTACATACCCGAACAAGCTCGGACTTTTTGGTCACTTGGTCGTCGGTTGGATCGCCTTTAATGTTCTTCATTTTGTGGTCATGGATCTCCAGGCCAATGTTCTTCACTTCTTGGTCGCAGATCTCAAGGCCATAGGGAGTCACCTCTCTCTTGAGTCGGCTCTCCCCCATGACTACATAGTTGCAAGTTCTCATGATGTGGGTGCCCGGTGGGTCTTCCTTGAACAGTCGGCGTGCCTTTACGAGTTGCGCCATGTAGCCAGGACAAGAGAGGCATTCTTGGCGAGGTCGAAGGAGCTCTTCGCGAGTTGGATGCATATGGCACGCTTGCACATCTTGACGACGCTGAAGATCCATAGGATGATGAAGAAGGACTTCACGCCGAAGCCGTGGACGTACGTGTAGATGAGGTACCCGATCCACACCATGCGGGCCGCCTCCTCGACGGCGTCGAAGAAACTGTAGCGGCCTACGCCGCGTGCAAAGGCGTCGCCTGCGGGGGCTACCAGGGCGTAGACCTTCTTGCGGAGGATCTCGACAAGGATCATCCAGAGGAGGATGAGTTGCGCACGGGGCTGGTTGCCTTTGCTCTTGGCTTGGGAGAAGGCGTACGACATGAACGGGAGGAAGAGCGAGAAGGATGCTCGGAAGAAGATGCGTGTGGCCGTGGAGTGGCCGCGATGGCGGCCCGTGAAGCGGCCCGATACGCCGAGGCGGCGCCGAGGATGGTCATGAGGACGGTGGTGGTGACCATGAGCCGCTCGGGGGTGCGCATGTCGGCGGACACCGTGAAGCTGGCCACCAGCATGGCGCCCGGGGTGGTGCACACCGTGATGTTTGTTGATGATGATGTCGCGCTGCCCCTGCGCCGCCGAGGCGCTGGAGTTGTACATCGCCGCGGCAGCCCGGCTTACAGGCCATGGCACCACCATGCCTCTGCCCCCTCTCTTAACAATGAAGCTGGTGGTGATGATAGTGGCTGGTACATGTGTTTGAATTGTGCTGATTAGCTGATATGTTTGTTGTATTTATACTGCTAGTTTTGGCATGCGTGTGCCACAATATGGGACAGAATTTCGGGTTCAGGGCAAGAGGCACGGCATGTATCGATGCTCCCTGTGTGCAGTGTGCACAAAGCCTTGGGCAGCACCTGCTGGATTCCTTCCTATAGGCTTCCCGTTGGCTCTCTCAGACAGCATTTCTCCATGTGCCCAAGTCTTTAATTATTCTCAGAACACGACGACAAGCAAAGGGGGCTAGGAAAAGCATCCATACTAATCCTACGATGCATATTTGAGGACAAGCTATCAAATTCTTCTTCGAAAATGCCCTATTTTTTTTAAAAAAAATAACGTGTTTACAGGGATGTTATATACCTTCAAAAAACGTGACTTCTTTTTCATATTGCCCCTCTTTTCGTCCATGGTAATAGGCTCATGCCGGTTTCTTGACAAAAGAACTGCTTATGAGCAGGGCTGAGCTACCGCGCGACGCCACGGCGGCAAAGATCGAACATGCGCCCTATAAGGGTCTGTTTCACTGTTTGGTTGAAGTGTAACGAGAATGCGGTTCTACCTCATGCCACAAACCAAACACACCATAAGGTTTCAGTTGGGAAGAACATCATCCGACGATGCCAACATGCAAAACCACATACTTCATGGAAAGCAAAGGCAGATTGTATGTCCGGCATAATGGGAAGGTTCGTCACCATACAATTTGAATTTGAATTTACTAGTACGTCAGAACTATCTCATTACTGAGAGCAAACACACCCTCATAACCGCAAAGATCATTAGAATCTCCTGGGAATAAACCATGGGCTTGTATCTGTTTTGAGGGTGTGCATACATACATCATCCGCCCCATACGGCGCATGTAAGAATCCTGCTGCTGCACCCTGGGAAATATATGCGCACGGCAAAGATCGACGCTTTCGTGCGTGTCACTGCCACGACCAAGAACGCAGCAGGTCTTTATATATTCCCAGAACTACGTTGGGCAAAGAACAGATGCATTTGTCAGTGGCTAGGACGACAAAGCAAAAGGCCAGGCAGAAGAACATGTCTCACAAAAGGATAACCGGGAAGAGCATGCTTCTTTACCTTTCGCTAAGGTTAAGTTAGCTTCTAGCATACTTGGGCCTCGTTTGTTTGGGCTGCGGTTGCGACAGAAGTGGCTGTAATTTGCTTGTTCCAAGTATTTGAAAATGCTATTTCATAGTATTTGAAAATGCTAGCTCGAACATGAATATACCAATCATGTTTATATATCTCTCTCTCCCGCATAGAACAACAGTGCAAGAGAATCCGCTAGTCCATATACTAATTATTAAGTGTTCATACAACCGAAAAGATGTAACAAAAGAGAGCAAAACAATTCAGTGTAAATATGTATTACCTCTGTTTATAAATGTAAATTGAACTGGCCAAACATCTTATATTTAGGAACAGAGGGTGTAGATGTTAGTACGGACAACAATCTATCTAGCTTGTCATGCCATACATAAAGAGATCTTGATCCTATCACACGTGGCATTCATGTAGCCATCATCAGATGTAGTCAGAATGTCGTTGACACGCTCACGGCGGCTTGCAGCATGAGCTTGTCAGCGGAGGACAAGTAGAGGCCAGGAAGAACATGTTTTACAACGGGAGAACGAAGGACAGAATTCTTGTTCAGACTTCCACATGCTAATTAAGCTTTCATCACACTCCTTCCTTTCATCTATATACGGCCATTTAGTTAATCCCTACGTCCATCTATTTTACACTTGATCAACTTGAAGAACAATATCAACTTATATGTACCAAAATGTAAGGCGTTTTTTTGGTTTTGCATAGGGCATAAAAAACATCGTACATTTTGTTATAGAGGATGTAATACCCAATAAACTTTGATGAGGGCAAAGAATAGATGCATTAGTTAGTACAAGCAAAGGCCAGCAAGAACATGTTTCACAAAAGGAGGACTCATCCATTAGGAAGAGTAGCTTTCAGCTTAGGCTAAGGCTTTAGCCAAGGCAGCTCATCCATAGGTGATGTTTATTTGTGCCCATCACCAAATCCTCAAAAGGACAGACCCAGTGCATATAAGCTCCCACACAAGGTAGGGTCTAGGAACCAAGTTTTACCCCTGTGAAGTGGTGAAATGCAATGCACAAAGTCCGGTTCGAACACACGAGAAAAACTAGACGGGGTAGCATCTCCCTTCCCCTCCTTTGTGGTTGCCCCGCCAACCACGCACGAGCTTCCCTCCCTTAATGTTAAGAAAAGTGATCCTTTGTGGCCATCCACATAGTATGTATCGTTGTGGACATACATACTATAAACTCCATAAATTATGCAAAACTTTCTCTCGAGCACTTAATGCCAAGTGCGAGTAAGTTTGTCAACGGAGACGCAAACTTGGAGGTGAACCTCCCACTACTACAGGTAATACGAACTCATTATTTCATATGACATTTTTGTTAATTGATCACTTACATATAAGTTTCATTCTCTTGCAGACTTGGTTCTACGAGAAATTCCGAGTCGACCACATTGATCGTATTTCCTGTCTTCAACGTAACAAACCGCTTATCCAATACTGAAACGAAGCAAAAGCAGGCAAAGTCGGCAAAATAATCTCATATAACTACATAGGAGTCAGAGAGGTATATGCTTAGTGTTACTTGTTGTAATCTGCTCCATTTTTACAAAAATGATTCATAATAAATATTTTTGTAGAAGGATGAGGACCTCATGTGACCTTTGCAGGCATTGCCCAAGGTTTCTCATCAACCTTCAAAGTCAACTATGGAGGTACATGTTATATAACTTGTAGAATGATGCTAGTCAGTAATGTTTTTTAGGCTGAAACTAATTCTTTCTAAATATTTTAAAAAAATAACAGTTATAACTCATCCTCATTTGTAGAAAGCAATTATGTCTCGGAAACATTCGTTGACGACACAACTGGACGGAATAGTACGACGCTATAAGGAAACCATCATGCGCTTGAAAGACCTAATTTCTCAATTCAACGTACGCATTTGTTTTTTTTTGTAATTCATCCTTCAAAATAAGGGCATGAGTAACATCATTTTATTAAAAAGATCATCGATTTGGCATACGACACAATGACTTCGATGCGGGAAAGAGAGTTGACAAAGAAATTAACATAATCATGTCATAAAATTTATAACTTTCCTGTTCTTGTCACAAAATGTATGCTGGCCATTTATCTTTTGAACGTGCAAACTAGAAAACCTCAAAAATTGTAGCCACTTCTACAAATGAAGTTTCAAAGTGTGTCTAAACTTTGCAACTAAATTTGAGGTATGAAGTTCCATATTGCTAGCACGTTCATTTTTCAACCATACAACTAACTTGTGTCCTTCACAGAAGGCAAATGAAACATCTATGGAACCCAGAAAGGAAAAACGGACAGACACGGCGTTGTGGAATAAATTGGGAAGCGTTTCACGTGCGATCACAACAACTTACCACGGTTCCCAATTGATTACACAACATCCTCTGTCAATTATTCCCTTTGGTGGTCCACAGATATTTATTTTATGAAGTTAGTGGTTGGGAAAGAAAACATAGCAATATGGGACTTCATACCATTCTAGCTAGGGAAGCGGCTACATTTTTTTGAGGTTTTCTAATTTGTACATTCGAAAGATAAATGGTTAGCATACGTTTTGTGACATGAAGAGAAAAGTTACAAATTTTGTGACATAACTATCCTGATTTCTTTGTCAACTCTTTGCCGCATCAAAGTTGTTGTGTCATAAGCAAAATCGATGGTCCTTTTAATAAAAAGATATTAGTCATGCACTTATTTGGAAGAATGAATTATAATAAAAACAAATGCGTACATTGAATTGAGAAATTAGATGGTCTCCTTCTGACAACATACTATTCCATCCTAGTTGTGAAGACATCTCCGAATGTTGGGAAGATATAATCACTTTCATCTCTATCATCAGGGCCACTAGGCAGCCTAGTGTCCCATCAAGCTACAAGTTAAGAAAAATTAGAACCAGTTTAAAAAAAAAGGTATTTAGAAAGAATTAGTTTCAACCTTAAAAAGCATTACTGACTAGTATCATTATACAGTTGACTTTGAAGGCTAATGAGAAACCTTGGGCAATGCCTTTCAAGATCGCATGAGGTCCTCAACTATTTGCAAAAATATTATTATGAATCATTTTCGTAAAAGCCAAGCAGATTACAACAAGTAAACTAAGCATATACCTCTCAATCTCATAAGTAGTTCTCTGAGATTATTTTGTCTGACCTTGCCCACTTTTGCTTCATTACAATCTAGGATAAGCGGTTTGTCATGTCGAAAATAGGAAATGGTACGATCAATGTGGAATTTCTCGTAAAACCAAGTCTGCAAGAAAATAAAACTTATATGTAAGTGATAAATTAACAAAAATGTCATAGGAAATAATGAGTTTGTATTACCTGTAGTGGTTGGAGGTGCCCCTTCAAGTTCACGGCTCCGTTGACAAACTTCTATAATTTGACATTAAGTGGTCAAGAGAAAGTTAACAAAATTTATGGAGTTTATAGTGTGTATGTGCACAACGATACATACTAGGAATGACCACAAACGATCACTTGTTAGTATAATATGTATATGTCCACAACGATACATATTTAATTGATCGTTGCTTAACTTTACCCCAGCTTAGATATCTATCTTGAACTCTGCCAGTTTTCTGCAACAACAATGAAACTTCTTGGCTGCATACAATGGGTTGAGCATGTGCATATCAAGATATGAAATCAGAGAATTGCCACACAGTAGGCCAGTTTAGAGAAACTTAGGCCGAAAAGACAAAATCAAGTTTCCAAATAAACACAACAATAGCTTCAGACAAAAAAAACATGTGTTCCAAACAAACCAATCAGATGTACAATACTTGTACGGCAAACAAAGCAAAGGTTCGACAACGTATGTTTACAAAGGATGTTCCTTGATAGAGACGGATATTCCAATCTGAGGTCACTGCAGCCTGGTCACCGATGTACCAGAATATACCAGGTAAACTACAGGGCAGCTCAGCAGCAACTCCAGGACCTCGTGACGGCACCGTGTTTATTCTTGTATACACATACAATACCAGCATCAGCCTGCTTTCACTTGGACGTAGCTCCTCGCAGGCTCGGCACATAAGCTAGGTAGGGTGGATTTCATAATTAAAAACAAGCACTCATAACCCAAAGATCAGCAGAATCCCCTGCGGATAAATAACTTTTCACTAGTTGGACGAGCTGAAGGAAGCTTCGCCGCCCGAGTCACTCTCGTCCTGCATGCGCTTCATCTCGTACGCCCACTCCAGCCCAGAGCAGTAGTGGAGGGGTGGGTTGAACCTGTGGTCGTTCAGGTCAGGGGGCAGGAATGCGCCGTTCTCGACAAGGAACCTGACCACCCTCTTGTTTCTTTCCTTGGCAGCAATGTGCAGGGGAGTCCCTGGATTAAGACAAAATAAGTTTAGGACTCCACAGGCCAAGTAGGTTCCATCGAGTAGATAGTAGTAATAAACGCATTTTAGTAACCTAGCTAAGCTAGGTAGCAGGAAAACAGCACTGCAGGAGGTTCAACCCAAATACTAATACATGAAGCCACGCACAACGTTCACATACTTTAAAAACAGGGCAAGATTACACTATACACATCAGCTACAAGTAAACCACACATACATACCTAGTAATTAAACATGTAGATCTCGTGTAATGGAAACAAGCTATGTTTGGATGTCAATTAAGCAGATGCATCGCTATTAACACCAGCAACCCAAAACAATATATATAACCTAGATATAAGCTACATAGCAGAAAACTGTACTGCACAAAGTTCAGTCCACATAATACTACATGAAGCAAGATTAGATCTGCAGGTCCACTATAAGTAAACATCATCTACATACCTAGTCATGTAACATAGAAAAAGAATGGAAACAAATTATGCTGGATGTACTAACTTCCAGAGCTTGGCCATATATGTATAGACAATTAAGAGTGGCATCCCAAGACAATACATATAGAATAACAAAACTAATTAAAAACAATAACATTTAGAAAGGTAGAACTGATGGAAGAACAATCAACAATAAAAATAATGACACGGGCAATACAGGCAATGACTAAAAAAAACAAGTGAACTTACAGCCACAAGCTCCTTTTGTTCGGGCATCAATATTTGCACCGCGCTCCAGTAGTTCATCCATGATTTTCACATGCCCGCCCTGAGCAGCAAGGTGCAGCGGAGTAGCGCCAGGAGACTTTGGTCCCCATGCGGGTGCATTGACATCCATCCCTTCATTCAGGAGACGTCTCACCTAAGGAGAATCAGAAAAAAACGACGGTTTTAGATTTTCACGAGAATGATTACTAACTAAATAAGATAACAATCTCTAGTTAAGAAGTTGTATGGGATTAATTAGTCACCAAGCCAATGGGTTAAGAATACACAAAACTACATTTTTGCTATACAACAGAATCTAGCCTAAAACATGCATTCATTCTTGCAGATTTGGTTTAAGGTGATCCCATGAATAACAGGCCGCTGAAAAGAATTGATGTGACACAGAATATAACTTAGAATGATTGGTCCTTATAACCAGTCCTAGATGAAGACATAGAAAAGAACACCGGAGACCTGCAAATGAGAATCAGGGTAATCAGCACATCTAACTAGTTACTAGCCTCAGATATATGTTGCAAATCCCAGGACATTTGTCCAAAGCCGGATGCAATTTTTAAACATATACAAGCCCTGAAGAACATCAGAGAGTGTTTCTTTATTTGGCTTAATCAGCTAATTGGGCAGAGCACTTGCCAAACAAACTTGCTTCAATTGGCTATGCAAAAAGCAACAACATAGTACAAGAGTTTGGTTGTTTCTCCTAATTGGTCACATGTACAAGAGTTGAAACAATCGGCATATCTATCTAGTTTACTACCCTGACATACATGTTCCAAATTCCAGGACATTTTGGCAGGACTGGATGCAAAGTTTGAACATCGACATGACCTGAAGGACATCAAAGTGGGTCTCTTTATTTGTCTTAATCGGCTAAATTGGACAGGGCAGATGCCAAACAATCCTGTCCACACAAGGTGACAGCATAATAACACAGTTTTGGTCGTTTCTCCTAAATGGTCAGGTGTGTAAAACATATGCGTACTCGAGTTGCAATCTGTTTCAAAGGATGCCAAAGTAGGTACTTATAACTGAACTGGTCAGGGCACATGCCAAACAATCTTGCTTCAATTATCCACTCAAGGTGACACAACATGGTAGCACACTTTTGGGTATCTTGTCCCTCCTAATCGGTCACATGTGCAACACATTTGGGTGCACCCAAGTTGCAGTCTGTCCTAACTCCTAAAAGGGCGACAAATCCATTCGTGCGCTTGATTGACGGAACATACCCTTACCTAAACATTCATAGTTGACTAGTTTTGTGGCAGCTGGAACCTAAGAGCTAACCTTATTTGGATTTCCCAACTAAAACTGGTATGGCAGATGCAAAACAATATTTGCTTCAGTTATCTAATATCTACAGGATGCCAAAGTAGGCACTTATAACTGAAGTGGACAGGGCAGATGCCAAACAATCTTCTTCAATTATCCACTCGAGGTGACACACCATGGTACCACACTGTTGGTCTCTTGTCCCTCCCGATCGGTCACATGTGCAACACGGTTGTGGTACCCCAAGTTGCGGTCCGCCTCAAAAGGGCTACAGCCCACTCGCGCGCTCGTGTGACAGAACACATCCTCGCCTAAACTGAGTCTAGATTAAACAATCAATAATTCATCCATTCATCCAGATTTGGTTTATTGTGATTTGACACAAAAAGAGTGGTTCTTCATTTGGCTCAATCATCTAAATTGGGCAGCGCACTTGCCAAACAAACTTGCTCCAATTGGCTACACACAAGGCGACAACATAGTACCGAAGTTTTGGTCTCTTGTCCCTCCTAATCGGTCACATGTGCAACGCGTTTGTGGTACAACTCAAGTTGCAGTCTGTCCCAAAAGGGCGACAAATCCATTCGTGCGCTTGTTTGACAGAACATACCCTTGCCTAAACGTTCCTAGCTGACTAAGTAGTTTTGTGGCAGCAAGAAAATTTATTGCGAGGGGGGAAAATAAGGAGATAGAGGGAGCAGCGTATACCTCCTTGAGGTTGCCCTTGCGGGCGGCGACGTGGAGCTGGTTCCAGCCGCGGTCGTCGGCGTCGTCCGAGTCGCCGCGGGCGCGCGCCCGGGTCATGCTGAGCGAGCTGCGGAGCTGCACCATGGCCCCTTGGCTAATCTTGCAAGCAGATCCAAACCAACCAAGCAATCAAGCAGAGAGAGGAGCAATCCAATCCAATCAAATCAAGAACGAGAAGGGGGGAGAAGCAAATCGGATCCGGGGAGAAAAGCAAATCAGAGCAGAGGAGAGGGGAGGGGAGGGGGGATTAGCGGGAGTAGTTGCCCATGCCGAAGGGGGCAAACGGATTGAGGCCGGGGCCGAGCGCGCGGAGGTTCTTGTGGAGCATCGGCGACGAGGAGGAGGAGGAGGAAGACGGGCGGCGGCGCACCATAGTATGTGGAATCTGGATGTGGGATTTCCTGGGGGGACAGATCAGAGGAAGGTGTCGAAGGAGTTGGGGATCATATCTTATGGAAATCGATGAAAAATCACAAATTTGATCGGAGGTGGGGAAGACGACGGACGGCGACGGAGGAGGGGATGGGGATGAGGATGAGCAAACCCTAGAAATCCAAATCGAATCCGATCTTCTCTCTCGCTCTATCCGCCCCCACCGCAACCTCCTGCGTTATATATTTTCGCCAGCCCCCGGAGACCAGATGAATCGAGCTCGCAGCGGCCGGCCCGTTGTTGCGTGGGCCGAGTCCATGGGCCCCGTTAAAAGTTCATATCCTAGTTTTTATTTTCACAAAAGAGTGGTTAATTTGCCTAAAAAAAGAGTGGTTAATACCACTCAAAAAATGGGGGCCGTGTGGCCCCTTCGATCGAAAAAAATACCAATATAAAA
>NC_057811.1:2876596-2886088 GCF_018294505.1 Triticum aestivum | reverse complement strand
CGAACAGCTCGAACAATGTTCGGATTGAAAAAAAATGCCATTTAACTAGGCCCTCAAAGTCAGGCCAAACGTTCAAGTTGTCCGACACCTCTTAAACTCGGCCATGTGTGCGGCGGATATGAGGAACCCAAATTCCTCCGCAGGTCAGATCCAAGAGCGGGGACTCTTGAAAAACAAACCCTATAAATGCAAACCGAATCCAATCCACGCTTTCTCTCGTGGCTTCGCTTCTCTCTCCTCCCCACCATAACCTCCTCCCATATATATTTTCGCGCGTGTGTATGCCTCGTGAGAGGCCAATCCAAATCCACTAAAGGTGCAGGAGGCGAGTCGCAACCCCTTCGTTGCGAGCACTAAGCTCTAACCATCAGGCCATCACCCCCGTTGGTGTATAGATAGTTCGTTTTTTTTTCTTTTATATCCTTGTTCAGTTCGGTTTATCCTTTTTTTCTCTTTTCTCATCCTTTTTTTCTTTAATGCACGGTTTAAAAAAATTCATGAACCTTTTTTGTAAATTGATGAACTTTATAAAATTAGATGAATATTTTTCCAAATTCAATGCACTTTTTTAAAATTCATGAACTATTTTTCAAAATCTGTAAACTTTTTTGGACTCATAAACCTTTTAAAAAATATAGAAAGAAATTTTCAATTTCGTGAACTATTTTTGTATTCACATTTTTTATTTTTCAGTTTTTTTATAGAAAAAGTCAATGGTTGACTGGTCAACCGGGAAGTACTTAGCACATGTCTTTTTAAAGCCTAAATTTGCTTCATGTTCATTATTTTTTATGTTTGTTTGTACATAAAATGAAGAAAAAAATCACACACACAATGTATATGATAAATCCGTTTTCCTTTTAATATATGACGGGATCATTCAACATAATTAAGTTATACTCCCTTCGCCCCATAATATAAAAGCATTTTTTACACTAGTACTACTGAGCTGCCAAGCTAAAATCAAGCAAGTTAGTGTTGGTTCAAAACCAATTCATTTTTTGACCGAGCTATGGTTTTCTTTTTGAATCGATATCCAAGTCATGCAAAAAATAAATAAATGAAACGATCTCGAACGGCTCAGAAGGCTCAAGTTTTTCTTGCAGCCCCAATGAAAATCAAAGTGCGGAACACCACCAGATGATGCATCGTACCAGGATCGGACGAGGAAAACGCCGTGCAGTAATTTCGCTAGAATAGAAGAAGAGTGAATTCCACATTTTACCCGCTAGATATGCATCTATGACACTAAATAACCCATTGAGAGGCTATTCGTCTAGAACACCACTTTTGGAACCTGCATTTTTTATGCGTGTTCATTACGCAAGGTGCAAGGTGACACCCAGGGTCAAAAATACCTAGACGACCAGGAATAGAACAGATGGACTAGATCTGTGCATGGGCAGCCCGACCCGAAGGCCCGCCATCCAGGCTCTATTTCCTGCCCGAAAGGCCAAAAAAAGCCCGAAATGGCAACAAATGTATATTTTATTTGAAATATAGGCATATTATATTATTTTAATATCCTGAATATAATTATTTTAATTGAAAAATGGCACTGGTCATGTGCTTCGGGCCGGGCCGGGGTTTGAACAGGTGTAAGATGGACAAAAGAAGTCTGGACATGATCTTCAATGATGCCATCCGTTATTAACGCATTTTTTTACGAATCATTGACACAAAATACCAATCCTATCTAATATAAACAAGTACTCCCTCCGTAAACTAATATAAGAGTGTTTAGATAACTAGTGTAGTGGCAAAAACGTTCTTATATTATGGGACGGAGGGAGTACCATTTAGAAAATACATAAAAGATCTTGACTCCAGCAAAATATCACTGGTTCGATTGAAAAGCACCACTGATTCATCTTATTTTGTTTTGCTTTGGTTTCCACCCCTTTGTATATTTCTTAACTTATTAATTAAATAAATCACACTAGGAAACTCTCCTGCTGTGTTTTCGGTCAATAAAAAAAACACCTGTAGGAGCATAACTTGGCCGCTCTGTTTTGGTGTCGTAGCTTTAGTGCTGAGCATCATTTATACACTGACCAACAGGGTTTACTCCGAAATGGGATTATTGTTGCTGTAAGGAGGATCCATGTGAACGATTACACAATTGATGACAAGCTATTTCGTCGAGAGTTCTATAGTCTAGTGAAGATTAATCATCGAAATGTAGTCCGGTTTCTTGGCTTCTCTTCTCATACATACCGTACATCCATAAAAGAGGCTGGGTCAGCAGAAATTTCCTTTGTCAACATAAGAGAAAGATTGCTCTGTTACGAGTACATCAGTAATGGAAGCCTCGATAAGCATATTACAGGTACGATTCTCTTGCAGTTGATGCAGCTCTTCTCTTCACTTCTTTACCTTAGTGCCTTGACAAGTGCTCAATTTTCATGTCAGGACCGACAGTTAGTGACAGACTTGAATTGAAAAGTATCCAATCATGGCTTCATATTGTAACTTAATATAACTCCTTACCCTTTTATGTATTTATTCTTCTACAGATGAATTAAGGGGACTTGAGTGGGAAACACGTTATGCGATCATCACTGGAATTTGTAAGGGTCTGTGTTATCTCCACAACATAAAAAATATTGTTCATATGGACCTTAAACCGTCCAATATATTACTAGATGACCATATGGTCCCCAAAATTACGGACTTTGGTTTGTATACTATGGGTCATTGTTTTGGAACACGGTAAGCTATGCATTACAAGAACCACCAGTTAATTGACATTTTTTCTATCGTACATCCCTACATTTATTTTGTGTTGTATTTTTTGCAGAGGATATCTCGCGCCGGAATTCGAGAACAGAGGCCAAATTTCATACAAGGCTGACATATATAGTTTGGGTGCCATAATTCTTCAAATAGTGACGGGGTGTATGTCCGTCTCTGATAAGAATAATGTAAGGGCGATTTCTCTCACTTTTTAGAATGATGATGATGTTTTGCACAATAGTTTCACACTTTAATATGCATACTACCCTGCTGACTGACACATCTAACTTAAGCACATGTTTCTGGATATATCACACATGGGTGGATGTCTTTATTTTCCTGGTGTTGACGTGAACTGATGCGCTACCGTGGATACACACACCATTACATGGACATAGAGCTTGTCTGTAAGATTATGGGGTTATCACAAGTAATTAACATTTGTTAAATGTAGGTACTTCGAAGGTGGAGACACAGGTGGAGTAAGCCACCGACGTTATTACAATACCAGCAGGTAACTAGATGCCTTGAAATGGCAGTACGCTGCAGGAAGCTAGAACCGGAAGATCGACCTTCTATATCAGAAATAATCAACATCCTGACTGAATCTGAAAGCACGGATGAGCGCACTGGCCAGGTAAGCTAGCTAGTTTGAGATACCTTGTAATAAAACTGTTGAAAGACATGCATCGGTCATTTGAAGTCAAAAGATAGAACAATATTGTCGACATTAGCGAGTCAACGAAGTGCGAAGCCCTAAATCATTCAACCCTATGTATGTGTTTATTTGGTTCCAGGTTAAAATACATAGGTAGGTTAGCTATTTTAACCTTGCCAGGTTACGATAGTCCCACTTTTTTGCTTGTCAACTATCCTAGTTTGTCATTTATACTCAAGATGGTTTAACTTAATTAGGACAAAACTAGAAAAGCTTATGTTTTAGGTTGGAGGGATTACTTTTAATAATGTTAAAGAGCTAGAGGAACATAGCTTCTTTCTTTCGATTAGCCTCCCAAGCTCATCGCCACGATTCAACCAGGATGCGAGCTTTAGTGACTCTATGAGCAGCATTGCGGCATGTTGTATCATAGTTACTGGTCCATCCCCATTGCTCGGCATTGAACTAGGAAAGTGGTGTCATCTTCTTATAAAACAAGTTTTCTGGTCCTCCTCATTAGTTGTACTGATCCACGAGGCCCTTGCCGCTCCTAGTTCTCTGGTTCATTCACAAGAGTACGAACGGCCTGTGATGTTTGATTGGGTTGGGTCTGTAATCTTGTTTCCTTGTGATCCAAAATTTTATGCATCACCAACGTGTGCCTGCTACCACATCTTATCATCACATAACACATTGTTGACAACTCGACATGAATTACATTCGCCATCTTTTGTGTCCATAAATATAAAAAGTATTTTTGGATAGTATAACCGTAAAAGTTCAGGTTAAATACATGTCAAACTAATGCAACTAACAAAATGGAGGAGTAAACATCATCATCTCAGCACATATAGCTTTTTCCTCGCAGATGATTTGGTACCTTGAAGATGACATGCTTGGTATTAAGCCGCTTGAACTAAAGCTTCCTTCTGAGCTTAAGGACGAGATATCATCCTTCACAGTTGAGCTAACCAATGCTACACGTCATTGCATTGCCTTTAACATCCTACTACAAAACAGACAACAGTACGAAGGGCAACCACACAAAGGCATTGTGCAACCAGAATCCAAGTTTGATGTGAAGATAGTACTGCCACCATTTGGAGAAAGATACCATGCCGACATGTTCATCGTGCAGAGCATGAAAGTGAGTGATGATCTTATTCATAAGGTTATCACAGAAAGCATGTTTCATGAAGAGGCCGGTAAAGTTGTTGATGAGGTGAATTTGATGGTTGTATATGAGCCTACGAAGCTCCAAGAAAATGTAGACAGTAGAGAAGACATCAACATGCCAGCTGAGGAAGCCCCCATGGTGATCAATTGTGAACCATCTTAATGTGTTTGTATGTGTCTTCCGTCTCTTTCTCATTGACTGCTTCTGTTCTATGCTCCTAGGCAAAAGAGAGAGACGGTGTTGAGTTTGCTTCCGGAAAGGGGAATCTTGGTAGCAGCGAAAAAGCAGGTTGATGATCTTCCTTTTCTCCTGTAATTTGGTCTAGATCTCTATTTTTCATCCTCTTCGGGTCACATCGTTCGACACCTGTACCATGTTCCCCACCCTATGCACACACATTGCTTATGACATGTCTATGGAGACTACACGTACAAAGAAGACACAACCATCCAGCTTTGCACCCTAGGAGAAAGTTAGTTGTAATGGACCGTTACTTTTTGAAAAAATCTTCGTGTGGAATATCTTTATAGCATGTTGTATCACGATTACCCCAGCACATGAAAAACTGCAATCACACTCAAAACATCATTTTCTCGTCCCTCGTAGAAAGTTAGTTGCAATTATCCGCATCTGATTGGTCAAATGACATTGCACTTTTTGTATCTGAAATCTTATTATTTTTCGAGATTAATATTTTCCCAACTTGGAGCAAGTAAATCACTTAGTCATCTTCCACATGAAGTTTTACTGGAGAGGAGTAACCCCTGGTTGAATTAACTCACACCATAGTTACTACTAGAGAAAAATATGCTGGGTCCAGGACAAACATCACCATTTCTCAAACTCACACCATAATTACTAGATTTTTTTCTCAAACTCATTCATTATATCTGTCTAAACGAGCTTTGCTCGATTTGTTTTTCTGGTGTGTTTTTTGTATAATCAGGTTTGGAAATATCTTATGATGAAACAGAGAAGAAGCTACTGGATTCAAATGCATCACCCATGTCTTTTCCAATTGAATTTTTGAAGTCCATCACATGTGATTTTTCTACTGACTTAGTACTAGGAGAAGGTGGGTTTGGAGCGGTTTACAAGGTACAACCAATTCTTTTTTACTTCAAGTTTCAAATGTTGGCGATAGTAACAATTAAAGATACATGTACATACTACAATAAGAGGCTACAACACAGGGAGTTCTTCGGAGCGGGAAAATTATTGCTGTGAAGAGGCTTTTTGAAACCCGTGTAAAAGAGGACAAATTCCACAGTGAAGTTAGTTGCCTTATGAGAATTAAGCACCCAAATTTAGTTCAATTTCTAGGTTATTGTGCAGAATCAAGTTGGGAGGCGATAGAGCCTCCAAGTGGTACTGGACATCATATTTTTGTTGAAACACCGAAAAGATTGCTCTGCTTCGAGTATGTACCAAACAAAGGCCTGGACAGACATATTTCTGGTATGGTTAACAACATACTTTGTTTCTTCCTATATATGCCTTTACTTAAATTCAGTGATCAGAACTATATTGTATCAGCTACTAAGCCTAAGGATAGCACCGGTCCCTGTCTTTGTAGCACTGGCATAATATAAGTATATATAGTTTCTTACAATCCACTCTTAGTCACACATGCACAAAGTGGTGCTGTTACAGGAAAATAAGCAATCCTTTCTATGGCAAACTAGAAAACCCCCTTTTTAGGAGATAATCCAAATTATAAATTTAGGAGTACTCAAAACTATACCTAGGTGGTGTGGGTGCCTAGGCTTATAATTTATTCTCTTTTGCTTATCGATTTTGACAGATGAATCTTCGGGCCTTGAGTGGAATATGAGATACAAGATAATCAAGGGGATTTGCAACGGGTTGCATTTTCTTCATGATGAATGTTATATAGTTCATCTGGACCTTAAGCCCGAAAATATATTGATGGACTCTACTATGATGCCCAAAATAGCGGATTTTGGTTTGTCGAAGATCGTTGGCGAGCAGCAATCACGAATTATCACTAATAATAAAGAGGGAACACTGTAAGCTAGACGTCTTGTGCCTCTCTCGTTTTATATTTTCCTCGGCTACTTTTTGATTATGACTGTAGTGATTCTTACTTTTATACTATGTTGCAGTGGATATATGGCACCAGAGTACTTAATCCGAGGTATAGTATCGAGCAAGGCAGATATCTTCAGTCTAGGTGTTGTAATCATACAGATAATTACAGGTCATAGGGACTATCCATGGGACTATTCATATCTCCAGCAAGATAGTACCAACCGTACCGATCCATCTTTCCAGCAGTTCACGGAGAAAGTACGTTGAATTAATCTAGCTTTTGTGCATATAAAATTATTCAAGCTTACTGTTGTAACTTTACAGGTGCTTCGGAGTTGGAATAACAAATTTGTAATCACACCAAACTATAAACCAGTGGAAAAATATAGCAACCAAGTTGAACAATGTGTCACCATAGCCCTAAAATGTGTGGACCCACGTATGGAGAGAAGACCTACTGCAAAGGATATAATCGAGGAGCTCCACGCGGTAGAGCAGGTATGATGAGCCTTGTATACGATGTCCTAGCATTGTAGTTTCATTGTACTTATGTGAGATCCTTGTTTACAATAGTTCATAGCAAGACAATATAATTTATAGCAGCCCTATTATATGTAGATATAATAGGAGATCCAGGAGGTAAATATCAGAGTTACATGCTTAGCAAGGCCAAACAATCTGTTCTGGGTTCTTTGGAATATTTTAATCTGATATTCTGATTTACCGACAAAGGCATGCTACGCTGACATGGATTGTATTTCGGTGCAGATTGGTGACTCACAATTTGAGATGCATGACAGTACTAGTTATCTGAGCTCTCAGTTTGCTTCGAAAGCTCAGATCGGACCCTGATCTCATGCATTTTATCAAGGCTGAGGTACCTTGGTTAGCCCAGAGAGCCCATCTTAGAGAAAGTTAGTACTGAGAGCAGTGAAACAAGCTGGCGCCCGATAAATTTGCTTCACGCATGGCTGTGGACCAAGGATGATATACTGGATTCTGGAATTACTATCGTTGATATTTTCAAGGATGCCGTCTCTCGTACTCTGTTTCTAGTCCAACCTTCTGTCTGACTGTCCTGAACACAATGAATAACCAGGTGGCAAAGAGGTTACTCTGACTGTTTCTGGTCCCACCTACGATTGCTCAGTAAAGAGTTTGCTGTCCAACAAATGTCAGCAAGCTTTTGAAGGTGCCGACGGCCAAAGGGTTTAGATTGCACCTGGCCCTGACCAGGAGATGGAGAGAAGGGACAAAGAATGGATTTTCAATAGGAAATATATTCGTCTAATCAGTGAGCTACTCAAGCAAGAGATGGTACCTGAGAAGATAGTTCATCACATTTTGAAGGAATTATTACTGGGATCTGAAAACAAAAAGAAGGCTTGCCCTGAAACGCCAAAGGATGTGCACCAGAAGTTTGGAAGGTCGTACTTGTTGTAGCCATCGCTCATCTATTTGTGTTTCAGTAGGATACACGGTTGGTCTGAAGACGAAAAGGAAGAGCCGGTGGCGGAGATCTGACCGTGTGAGATCTGACCGATTGGAATAAATATACTTTTGTTCTAGTTTTGCTGCTTGCTTGCTTTTTCTTAAAAATAAAATTGCTGCTTGCTTGCTTGGTACTCTAGTAAATGTGTGGTGTGAATGAGAAAATAGCAGTAGTTCAGTCGGATGCACAAGTTCATTCTGTAACTGGATTCTGCATAGCAGTATCCTGTATATATGGATCCGTTTGGCCAAAAGAAAAATGGATGGTACAAAGATGTCCATGTCCTGACTCCTGAGATGGAATATGCTGAGCGCTTGAGACACGAGGATGCTTCTCGTTAGCATTTGTGCTCGAACAATAACGTTTTATTATCACATCCTCTCACTTGGAGTTGCATACGGTGCTAGTAAACCATCTTCATTAACAAATATGTAATTGCATGTATATACATGTGTTTATTTGGCAAAAATGTGGATAGGAATGAGACAGTACCTTGTCCACAATTATGAGACAACTGAATGAGAAAAGGTCACCGGATAGCATGATGGCAACGGACAATCTGACAACATAATACAACTATTTCACACTTGCAGAAACAACACTAGAAAAAAATTAAAGGTATCCATTCTTCCTTTGCACGAATATCCATAGATTGGTGAACTGGAAACATGCATAACAAGCTTGTTCTATTTTTACAACGTTATCACATGCACCTTGAGAAAACGAGCACCGGGGAATTGGACGACACAATGCACTGAAACCAGGGGGTTTTCAGCATTCAGACAGTGTTAGTTCACACACTTACAAAAAGAACACAATGGGAACAAAAGAAAAATATAGAAGACCTTTGTAACATCATTCCTAGACTAGGCCTTATTCCTTCCAGCATTATTACTCGCCAAAATGAAGACATACAGATTATTTCCAGCTTGATTTTCCAACAATTGCTAGCAATTTCGACCGCCATGTCCGCCGATGAAACCTCTTCGCTTCCAAGAAATGTGGCTGAGGTAAAAGCACACAAGCTGGAAGCTTTGAGTAGCATGCCACGTAGTGGTAGAACTTTTCGTAGACATGCTCATGTCTTGTTCAATTTCAACGAGTTCATGAAGTTCCCCATTGCTGATGGCGTATGAACAGAGCTTGTTCGCCCGACAGTCAAAGAGGAAGACAACTTCTCTCTCCAAGTCGAGAGCGGCAACCTCATAAACACAGTTCCAACACTGTTGAGTGGATTCATAGTGAGCAAGATCGTCCCTTCCAGATGCATCACTCATACTAAGACGATACTTTACAATCCACTTGTAAGGCCCGGAAACATCAAGACTCCAAATCCGAATTGCAAGCCCATCGGCCTCTAGCAATGCATAGTGCATG
>NC_057811.1:2866994-2876171 GCF_018294505.1 Triticum aestivum | reverse complement strand
GAAGGCCATTTGAAGACTCAACAGAAGGATCATGATACAATTTAATAGTTTGACGATTAGGCGGTATGCGAGAACTCATTGCCTCAAAGCCGTTCAATACCAAGATCCTCCGCACTGAGTTCTGCTGAAGACTAAACAGATACAGTGAACCATTTATGAACAAGTGTGGGTAGCCAATGACAGTGGGTATCCCAGAATTCCACCATTCATCATATGCGAGCCATGCGGAAAGTTCAAACGAAAACACCTCAAGTCCACTCAAGAATGAAGATAAAGGATTCAGTTTAAAGTTGAAGACGTAGAACTGTGGGGAACATGATGGGTTCAAAGCCAACATAGCTTCACAAACATCGTGTTTTTGGTAAGGACGAGTATCAGGAAGCCTCGGCCACTCTCGTGTAGCCGGGTTGCACACAATGAAGTGGCAAGTAACTGTGTGTCTACTCCAATCCATGCTCCTGTGCTTGCAGAGCACTAGGCCATTGCAGCATTCCATAAGCTCCAGTTGCGGATGGTGTGGCAAGAAACTAAGTGATCCATCAATTTGCTCAACGTTTCGGGTCTGGCCAAGAAGCTTGGTAGCCTTCTTATTGAAGTCTTGGTACTGGCAGAAAAGACCTGTGGGGATTTTGGGCAGCTTCTTTCGGTAGTTTGGATCAGAGGAGAAGGCGAGCCAGGGTTTGCAGACACATTTGAAGCGGCAAAAAGACTTGAGCGGCAGCCGGGAGAGGATTTCCACATTCAGATCATCAGGCAGCATACTGGCATTCATATAGTCCATCTCTCTATTATGGCAGTAGCAGTTCACTGGAAGTGTCCGAAGTGGTAATATAAGAAGCAAGTTTCTTTGAACTTGGAAAGAAAGAAACCTACGGAATCCGACCATTTGAACAAACAAAACAAATTTATAAGAGAAGAAAAAGATAAATAGACATTTGCCCAGCGCACATACAACTTAGGAGGAAAGACACAGATTCAAGCCACAGGATTCAAAGCTGCCATGACCCCGGCAAGTCGATGAAGCTGGAATGGACGAAGCTACCAAATTGCCAGGGTAAGAGCCATGCTAACAAATACGCCGACAAACTATGGACGCTAGAGGACACAGGTCCAAGGTTGCCGGGAGCAGGAGCGGCACCGGCAAAAGGCCTGTTGCAAGGTGCAAAAGGTAGTCATCGCTGGGAAATGACAAAAGTGGCCTCAATAGGCTGCCATGCCAGAGCCGTTGCCACAACTCAAAAGGAGAAGCCGACGAGGGACAAGGAGACCCTCCAAAGAGGCAAACCCGTAGGCCCCAACTAGCATGACGACAATCGCGCCTAAGCCCCTGGACACTAGCAGCACGCACAACGAGGGGAGTTGGGTTGCGCCGACGTGGGAGCCGCCGTGTCCAGGCCGCGCTGCAGCACCACCAGACTGGCAGAAGGAGCAACCGATGGAGGGAGATCAACCGAGCCACGCAGATAGCAAAACTCGAGGGAGGGGTGGAGTTGGGATGCGCAGCGCCATACGAGAAACAGATCCGCCATGCCGCCACCATCCCCTGACTAAGCACGGCTTCACCGGGCCACCTTCGTACATCAGCAATGCATGGGGAAGCGGGGGTGAGGCTTGCTGGAGGCGGTGGCTAGGGTTTTACCCATGTCGCCTGTGCGGGGCGACGCGGCGGATGGGACGGGGCTCGCTTTGTGTGGGTCTAACTGTCGTGACGTTCCCCTAAAAAAACTGTCATGAAGTTCCCTCTAGCCCAATTATTCTATATGCCGATCCCATAGAGAAGATCCCAAATTTCTCCTGGCTCCCAAGCCCAAAAATCGCCCAAACTTGTGGTCGGTAGTGGAATCTTATGAATAGCATCCGCATCGAAAATACATGTTCCTAGTACCGAGCCCATTTCCTATTCGGCGCTTAAGTCGTTAGTTATAGGTTCGACGGTATGTAGCGCACACCCTCGATGCGAACGGGCCGGCCCATGTAAGCAAGGTAGTGAGGATGTTCGTCCTGGTTTTCTTCCAGCCTGGTTTTGTGAAGCTTTTGGAAGCTTCTAATCAGCTTTTTTCTTTTTTCTAAACCGTTTTTGGGTTTTTTCTTTTTTCTTTTCTTTGAATTTGTGAATTTTAAAAAATTCCAAAAAAAAAACAAATTCATAAAATTTTCTTAAATTTGTGAACTTTTTTCAACTTCATGGACTTTTTTTTTCAAATTTCATAGACTTTTCTCAAATCCATGAACTTTTTCAGTTTTGCTACTATAACTTTTTATTGAACTTTTTTCCAATCCGTGAATTTGCGAACTTTTTCAATTTGCATGAAATTTTCCCAAATTCTTGAATAATTTCTAAGATTCATTTGATTTTTGAAATTTATGATGTTTTTTCAAATTCATGATCAAATTACAAATGAGCGGACTATTTTCGAACTGCTATAGTGGTGCTCTATGCGCCAGGAGGAAAACTGGCGCTACAAACGCAGATTAGGAGCTCTCCGTTCCGAGCGAAGGGAACGATCGATGCAGCGATCCAATTGGGCCTTGGCCCAAGTAGAGGAGCATCAATTGGACCCAACAAAAAATTAGGTCCAAAGCCTTGTGGGCTCGGGACCTCTTAACAGCCGCCTTCAGCGCCGTTATCAGTTATGGCACCCATGCGTCCCGTAAACTAGGCCGGCCTAGGTTGCCTCGTTCGCTAGTCCCACATAGCCTCATTCGCTCGATCGCCGCATTCACCTTATCGTGGTTGACCGGTCGGCTGTTGGTCTGTTGACCATTCAACTGTTAACTTTTGACAAAAAAATAAAAAATCGAAAAAATGGTGAATTTAGAAATGTTCATGAAATTTGAAAGGAAGTCCACAAACTTCAAAAAGTACACGAATTTTGAAAAAAGTTCATCAAATTTGAAAAGAGTTCATCGGTTTTGAAAAACAAGTTCATCGATTTGAAAAAAGATCATGAAATTTGAAAAGAAAAGTTCACAAAATTTAAAAGTTTAACCATTTTTAAAAAAATATATCAATTTCGAGGAAAAAGTTCATCAATTTTGAAAAAAAAGTTGACCGATTTTGAAGAAAAACTAGCTAGCTTGAAAAAGAAGAAGAAAACAGAAAAAGGAGGATATAACAAAAGAGGGAAGAAGATGTACGTGATCACAGAAGGTGAAGTGGCTGGGTTTGTCGCGTGTTACACTGAACCCTCGTGGCGTAGGTTCGAATCCCACCTTAGCTCGCGTTTTGTGCAGCAGTTTAGTGAAAGGAAAAAAATGAGAATGGGCTGGCCCACCGCGAAGGGGGTGTGCGCCCTGTACCGTTAACCCTATAAAGGGCGCTTAGACCTCTTCCAAGGGAGCTCTTTGTTTGCATCATGCGCCAGCTCCCGTGGGCCGGTCCGGGAAAGAGGCAATCGCTAGTTCGAGGCAGTTGTCCGGGGCAGTTGTTTGTTTCCCTCAAAAAAAGTTTTTCGTTTCTTGTGTCGTGGGATCGCTCGTTCAGGCCTTCAGGGTAGTTGTTCGTTTCCTGTCTCGTGGTCAATGGTTGACCGGGCTAGTTGACTACTTGATAAATTCTTTTTAAGCAAAAATAGCAAAAATAAATAAAATATCACTAAATTCGAAGAAAGTTCAAAAAATTGAAAAATGATCATCAATTTTGAAGAAAAGTCCATCAAATAAGAAAAAAGTTCATCGATTTTGAAAAATAGTTCGTCTAATTTGAAAAAGTAATCAATTTTGAAAATAAGTTCACCAAAATTAAAAAAATTCTTTGGGTTGGAAAAAAGTTCACCGATTTGGAAAAAAAGTTCATCGAATTTGAAAAAAGTTCACCGAATTAAAAATAAGTTCATCGAATTTGAAAGAAAATTCATCAATTTGGAAAAAAAGTTTGCAAATTTGAAAAAAAAAATATCGGATTTGCAAACAATTCAACGAACTAGGATTTAAAAAACAGAAAAGGAAAACAAAAAAAGAAAAAAGAAAAAAGAAAAAGGGAAAAGGGAAAAGAAAGATAAAATAAGTAGAAAGATTATTTTGAACAGATCCCTCTGTGGTGGCGGGGTGGTTGCACCAGCATAACTTTGGACTGGTGGGGGTCGTGGGTTTGAATCAGTCCCAACGCACTTTGTTTTTGTTTTTGTTTTTTCTTAAACACAGAAAAGAAACCCAGTATGTGCCGGCCCATCATGGGAGTGCTGCAGACGCCCGTTTGCAAAAAGGGTTTGCCCTCTTTCAATGCATGGGTGCTTAGATGTGGTGCTAAGTTTCTCTAAAAAAAAAGATGAGGTGCTGAGTGTATTAAAAGACTTATCAACTAAAATCTTCAATGCATTGGTTTTGGTTGCCAAGCTCCCTTCATTTAATTAGGTATAGACTCATATTTGTGTTTTCACCTAGGTACACGTGCTTAGCATCGTTTCTTCCGGAGATCATCATACTACTTTTCCTCATTTTTTTCATTAACATGCCACATCAGATTTTTTTTGCTTAGTTGATAATCTTAGCAGAGGGTCCTTAGAGCGTCATTTGCCCGTGGGACACCAGGGAATTAGTTTCAGGAATACAGAATCTACGGGACCAATTATTAATCAGTCGATGACTCCTGTTGTAATCACATGGAGTGAACCCGACAATTGCATTTCAGGAATAAATTCAATGGGTGGCACAGTGAATCAATTGATTGCAGCAATAAACATGAGTTGGGTGGGTTGGCCTTCGTGCTGTACCCCAATAGTATACTCGCAGGTGACAGGATGTCACAAAATCATTACTCCAGCAGAGTACTCCGACTATATAACGCAGCTTATGTCGGGAGTTGGAGGCAGTGACACTGGATCCAGATCGCCAACCAGCAGAGCAGAGCAGCATGTGGAGGCTGAAGGTGGGGGAGGGGGGAAGCGCTCTGCTGCGGACGAGGAACAACTTCCTCGGCAGGGAGGTGTGGGAGTTCGACCCCGACGCGGGCACGCCGGAGGAGCGCGCCCAAGTGGAGAGGCTGCGCCGCGAGTTTACCGAGCATCGCTTCCACAGGCCCAGGGAGTCCGACGACCTCCTCATGCGCATGCAGGAACGTACTGGTACTACTGGTTTTATACAGTATTATATAAAAATGTTTCGCATGCTTGTTCTCTGTTCTTTAAAATTATGACTTGCTACACGAATGTAGTTTGCGAGGAAGAGAAAGAGAGTTAATGTCAGAACATGCGTACGAATTAGCCTGGTCAGACAACGAGTTTGAACCAATGTTACCATACAATAGTTTGCTCTCCTTCACAGTTTAGTGAGTATTACCTCCATCTCAAATTACTTGTCTTAGTGTATCTAACACTAAAACGTGTATCAATACATTCATATCTAGACAAATTTAAGACAAGTACAATACTAAATATCTTCCTGCTAACGAGCAAAATCAAATGAATAATTACTATACTATACTACTACTACTTATTTTTTCGAGTATGAACATGATGTAGAAAGAATAGTGTGCATGATTTAGATTAAATCTATAAACTATGTGTACAACTGTAAATCACTAAGATTTAGTTTTGAAAATATCCTCAAAAAGGTAGAAATAAATTATGATCATTTTGAAATATAGCCCATCATGAAATAATAAACTTTGAAAGAAAATCAATGCTGAATTATTTAAAAGGTTCACCGTGTATCTATCTTTTACCTGCAATATACTCCGCCGTGTGCACCTCTCGTTATAATTGCATGTACTGACTCAATATTAGTGATCTGGTACCGGAATGGAGGGAGTACATGATTCGAAAGGTTGCTAGTCCATAGTATTCGTACCCCAATTGGCACCTTCTCCACTTCCTTGGTGACTTTGTTATGTAGAGGTCATGAACAATGATACTATCCTAGAAGTGTCATGTATGATAAATTATAAACAAAGGACAGAGAAATATATGGGGAAAAAGATGTGCGTTCCTGTAAGTAAGAGATGATCTTTTGTCAACAATATCTCTCACCACATATTTGTTCATATCTGGTTACTGGAGATAAAACTAAGAGATAAGAGCTTCTACAGCCGGACGCCTCAAATGCGCCTCATACGTCCGGGCAGGTCGCTCGATCACTGACTGGTCACGTTTTTTCGACCCAGACGGACGCCTCAAACGCCCGGGCTGACCGGCACCCCTCATATTCAGCTCAAATACGAGGCGGATATGGGGCACCCGGGCGCGCCCGGGCATGCCCGCCACGTCAGACTTACAAAGGGGTCCCAGCCGGAAACACCCTCAAACCCGGCGGTCCGAAACTCGTCTCCTTCGTCGGATCAGTGGCGCCGCGTGATGCAGCTCCGACGGGCCGCTTAGTGCCTTGCCCGGCTATTTAAGTTGACCAGCGGCATCGAAACCCTACCATCCATCCACATTTTCCTCATCCCGTCCATCGCCGCAGCCACTTTCCACTTCACCCGTCCGCCTAGTAGCCATTCCTCTACGCCACCGGGTGAGGAGCGAGCCATTTCTAACGCGGGAGCGCCGGCTGGAGCTCCTTTAGCATATCTGGGCTAGGCGTTGTTGGCTATGCCCAGGAGGAGGAAGAAGACTCACGCACACAGCACACGCACGGGAGAAGAACACACAGAGTCTGGTGCACACGCACACGCACTTGTGCTTTTCTCTTGTTCTCTCTTAACAAAATAAACAACATGATTACAGAGCTTTATATCATAGCTCACACACACGGACGCCCAAGCCTAACAGCCTGATCCACTAATACTGCTCCACTAACCGCACTAGCATGCACAGCTTGAGTCACTTCCAAGTCGCTGGAGATCGGGTCACTTGGCGCATGCCGCAACTAACTGCGCCCGCTTATATCCTCTCTGACTTGGACGCTTGGACTCCACGCATAGCTGGTTCATGCCGTTACCACATCCATGTAGATTAGATCAACCCAACAGCACACACACACTAGTGCCATTGCTACACATGCATGGTGCCATGCGACACTCACAACTTGGCACGACAAATCTTGCCATGCACACTACTCTCTAATCTGCATGACTTATTTTGAATCAGCTAACACCCTACTAGCTTGGACGACCCAACTAAATGAATAGAGAAAAAACTTAAAACATGATGAATAGCTAATCAACAAGGTTAACTCCAACAGGCGTGACGTCCGGGTCACCGCGGGGCTACGTTCGGATGTAGTGGATCCAAAGGAGGAGTTGGAGGAGGAGGAGGAGGAGGTGGAGGAGGATGACTTTGAGGAGGAGGATGTGGGGGACACTGGTGACGGGGATCTGCAGGCGGAGCAGCAGGCCATCCTCAATTCCCTCCTGTCGAAGTTGGCTGCAGAGGCAAGACGCCGTTGCTTGCAGGAGATGGAGACGCAGCAGGCCACAGAGGAGGCGGAGATGCTCGCCTACATGGATGAGGTCAAGCAGGAGGAGGATGAGCCGGAGCGCTCCTCCCCGCCCGTCCATCCGGCGCCGGGCAACGTCGTCGTGGACATCTCCAACGATGAAGACTAGCTAGGGCAGTGCTTAGTATGTAGTATGTAGGATTTCTTTGCATGCTTTGTAGGGATGAAATATGAGAGAGACGAATGCAGAGTGGCTAATTTAAGGGGCCGAATTTGTCAAGTCCGACTGTAGATGCTCTAACCCATTGTATATCACATTTTTTGCTATCTCTAGATTAAGCGGCAGGCTTATAAAGTTATAATAGGACTGTTCTATCAACCACCATGCATGCCCTAACACAGATCATCAATGTCTTATGAATGTCAAAGTGAATCTTTGCACGTGAAAACATCCACGCACCTTATCCTCGCTCTCCTACATCTACATCCAACACCTCCTCCCTCAGCTCCTACCCCAACATATGTCTCGTCCTCATGTTCATCATTCCTATAGGCAGCACAAAGACCCTCGCTCATATGGGTATAGTGAGGAACTCCACCTCCTCCAGTGCCTTCGCTTCATCAAAATCCACCACGATAAAGATCTCCTTCTTGAACATTCATGGTATGTCTTTTAAATCTCTGTGTTGGGATTCGCTCACGGATCGATTACACGACGGGGAAGTAGTGGCTAAACCCCAATTTGATGCACCCACGCTACACCCTCGCAAGAAAACATAGTAAAATATTTAAAAAAACTGAAACTTTATGAGAATGATTATGAACAAATGCTATAACTGCTTGTAAAGTTTGATGGTCAAATGACACCCGAGGAGCTCTATACAAAAAATAAACAAAATTACAAATTCTTCTCAAATAGTGCACATAAATTTTGAGTATTTTTTTACAGAGCTCCTCGGATGTCACTTGACCATCAAACTTTGCAAGCATCTAAAATATTTGCTCATAAACATTCCCACATAATTTTAATCTTTTTTAAATGGTTTGCTATATTTTCTTGCGGGGTATAGCAGGGGTGCACCGAGCTGGGGTGTAGAAAAACCACTCTCTTTTAAGAATCGAAGCCAACCACCTGCTACTTCGTGAGTACGGCCTGGTCCTCGGCAACAAAGGCGACACCTGCGGGCCTTGACGGAGGAGCTGACGGAAGCACGCCAGGGGCCTCGGGCCGACTGTGAAGAGCCCGTGGCGGTCCGGGCGCTGCGCCATGGCGGCATTGATAGAACCAAGGGAAGGTATGAGTGCATCATTGGAATGAAAAAGTTGGTCGGATTCTCGTCGAAATTTGGCGGTTGGTGATCGACGAGGCTACCGGGTGTCGGCTGGTGTGCTAGCTACATGACGGAGACAAGAAACACTGGGGGCGCCCTGAAAGGAGATGGTCATGCGGAACCTAAGGAATCTTGAGGAAATCTTTTGCTGGTACTTGGGTTGGATTGCTCAAATATGAGAATCGGGCGATTTTTTTCCTCCAAACTTTTAGTGGTTAAACATTTTGAGAGTTCGGCTAGGTGCATCTTAAATCTAAAAATGAATCTTTTGATAGGTCAAGTAAAACGTCTAGGCCAAAGCCATCATTTCACTCACCTATTCCTGGCCATTACCCCTAGGATCTAGACTAGCCCCACACATCAACACTAGTCTTTTCTACGCACTTTATCCTCACTTGTATACACCCGGGATTAGCTTCCGGATCAGTCACCCATCCTCAAATTGCTCGAACCTGAACACACTTAACTTTGAGGTTCCTTTTGGATGGGCTTCCAGAAAAGAAGGTACACATTGTTGATATGAGCAGTATAT
>NC_057811.1:2839655-2866652 GCF_018294505.1 Triticum aestivum | reverse complement strand
CCGTCCTCGTCGGCCCATCAAGAATGTTTCCTCTTGGCACACATTTGTGTGCGCCAATGCAGTATCCACACATGCCCCATGTATGCATCACTGATCTGCACACGCTCGTGTAACCATAAGGTCGGGTCTGATACCAATTGTAACGTCCCGGCCAAACCCACCAGTTCTTAACCGTTGCACTTGGGATCTAGACTGGCCTCACACACAAACACTAGTCTTTTTGGCGCACTTTGACCTCACTCGTGCGCGTCCGGGATCAACTTCCTAGTTGGTCATCCATCCTCAAATTGCTCCAAGCCAAGCACACTTAACTTTGAGGTTCCTTCTGGATGGGCTCCCTGGAAAAAAGATGCACCTTATTAATATGAGCAGTCTATCATTTCTATTAAGCCCGGATGTCACATTAAGCCCTTTTACGATTTTGATTAGAGATGCCCTTATCCCTCTATTTAGATCTATGAGTGGTGGCTAGTATTTTCTTTAGCCAACGGATATGTAGAGGCAAATATTATAAAATTGACGTTGGAATTGTCATACTCTAAGGCAAACATTGCCACGCTGTTAAAGTAATCGCCATGCATCCGGTCAGGGTCTAGCGGTCCTAAGGGTGTTCGCTGGGATTGTTAAAATTCTGAAGTTCGCTGGTTATCAAAGTCCTATATAGAATATTAAAAGCCTGATTTGTTGGCACTAGAAGGGAACAATTGGTGGTTTTCATTTTTTTAACTTGCATATGTTCAGAACATTCGCAAGCTCTAGAAGTTCAGATATCGTCATATATCAAGATTCTTAAAAAATAAACTTTACACGCTTATATTCATATATTGCAGATGGAAAACCGAATAAACTTGTTCATTTGAGTTGGTGCTGCAAATGTTAGACAAAAATTGCGAATATGGATCGCTGCAAGCACATCTTCTTTTATTTGAAATCATTGTTTGAGGAAACAAAGCACGTTATAGGTATTAATTCTGGGCAATCATTCTAACACTCTTTTTTCTAGAATCATGGGTGGTAATCTCACCATATATGGAGAATGGCGATCACAACTAGTGTTGCCATCCAACAAAACAAAGCTGGCGCATTCCAGTCAAACATCATTTTTATAGTCGAATAAAAAATTAGCTGAACCCATTCAACCAATCGCACCTGAACAATCAAAATATGGATGTCCATAACCTATCCAACCTTGACGCACAACCAAACTCGGGTGACAGGAATGTAGTTGTTGGAATAAGCCACGGCATGTGGTGTGGTCGGGCTCGTCGGGCGCGCCGGGTCCGCGCGGGACGTGCGGGACGCACTGGTGCCGTCAGGCTCGTCGGGCGTGTCGGTGGCGCGCGGAACGGGTGGGACGTGCATGACGCAGCAGCGTGGCGTGTGTGTGGATGTGGCATGCGTGTGTGCGTTTGTGTCTAGGTCTAGTTTAGATGGAGTCCAAGTCGAGCCGGTGCGTAGCCGGGTGAGAGAGAGAGAGAGAGAGAGAGAGAGAGAGCTAGCTAGGCCTGTGGCAACAACAATTGTAGGATACAATGTATTTTTGCAAGTTGATCTTTTGTTGAAAGAATAAATAATTATTGGGAGCCTAGCCTGGGTAATATGAAAAAACACCCACCTTCACCAAGTGTATTTTAAATAGTAAAATAAAGATTATTGGATGGCTAAGTGTGACCAAATTAGAAGTAACAACATTGTTTAATATTGTCGGCAAAACAAATCTAATGAAAGTAATACATTTAGTACTTACTTTTGATATAATCATAGAGGGACATATATGAAGAAGATGCAAAGTAAACATTTGAAGCTAAACTATTTGTATGTAGAAACAAACCCACCAATCACAAATATTCTAACAATGTATTATCCCTACAGTATGTGAAGCAAAATGGTCCTGAAGCAATTCTTCCAGTTACAAAGCTTAAAAACTATGGAGAAGTCATGGAAGACATTATTTTAGATGCACTAAGACGAGTTCTTATTACATACTCCACTTTGCAAGCACATGATGGACATTGGCCTGGCGGTTTCAGTGGGATTCTTTTCATCATGCCTCTCATGGTATGTATATTTACTCTTTTGAAAGTTGACATATTTTGAAATATACAATATTATAATTGAAACTTGATATGAAAATTAAGAACCATATAAAAGAAAGAAAGTAAAATCTAGCTATATATGATACTTCAGCATGGTTTTCTTTCATTATAACCTAACTATCATAAACTTAAATGAAATTTGTAACAGGTCATGAATCGATTTTGATCTCCAAAAATTTATGTGTTCCTATAATTTCATATGTCAATTAAGAGAAATGGTAATTATGAGGTCTTAGGACAAAAATATTCATTTAGATGGTTTTATAGAGATTGACACTTGATATTTCCTAAGATACTTACCGTTTTCATTGAAAAATAAGGTGAATTAGTTCATTTCAATATCTGATCACTTTATAGGATTGTTCTAGAATCCTATACTCGTAGTTACTCCTAATCATAACCATGTACACATTATTGATTTGCAGTATTAAGATTTCTTGTTACTTTACAATAACTTATCAAAGATGTATGTATTCTAGATATTTGCTTTATATGTCACCGGATCACTCCATATGGTCATATCACCAGAGCATATACGTGAGATATGTCGTTACATTTACAACATCCAGGTATGGCATACAATAACAGTTTCATTATAATAATTAATACTTAAGATACAGTAAACTACAACAAATTTTGCGTAAATACATGTAGAATGAAGATGGTGGGTGGAGCACACATATTTTGGGTCCAAGCTCCATGTTTGGCTCTTGTGTAAACTATGTAACATTAAGGATCCTTGGCGAGGAGCTTGATGGCAATGAGGCATTATACAAAGGGCGTGCATGGATTTTATCTCATGGTAGTGCAACTGCATCACCACAATGGGCAAAGATATGGCTCTCGGTATGTATGTATGTATGTATGTATGTATGTATGTATGTATGTATGTATGTATATATGTATGTACGTACGTACGTACGTACGTATGTATGTATGTATTCAAAGCTATCATGATTCCAAATGTGCAAGGACCTTTGAATAGATCAAGAGTATTTATTTTTCAGGTGTTACCCACTCTAATTACTCACCTACACTTTCATGGAGGAATTAATATTTAATCCGTCATAATAGTTCTACGATATGATCTTCCTAGTTTCACATGTGCTCACCCGTTCTTTTTATAGGTGAAGTTCTACTACCTGTGTAGTCAAACTTCCCAAAATGAGCATTTGTACAAAAACTATGTACATTGACTATATTATAATGTATTTTATCGTTGTAATATCATTCTCTTTCCAAATCTACCATAAATTACAAAGGGCCTGCCAAAATCCCATTAAGCTCCTCATTAATTCAAGATTGAAGTGCGGTTAGAGAATTACTTACCTTTTTCTAGTTGGAGTTACCCATCTATTTTTTACAGGTAATTGGAATGTATGATTGGTCTGGGAATAATCCAGTTATTCCAGAACTATGGTCGGTTCCACACCTTCTTCCAATTCATCCAGGTATTTGTATTGTATTCGAATCATAATAGTTATAGGTGTGCAATTGGGATTTTAGCATAGAGAATATATCTAATACTTTTCATTCTTGTATTTCCATGTAATTTGTCGTCCATAGTATCAACAACTTTTTCAAAAAATAAATAGATTGTATTGTTCGTAGGAAAATTTTGGTGCTTTTGTCGGATGGTTTATATGCCAATGGCTTATATTTATGGGAAAAAATTTGTTGGCCCCATTACTCCAACGATACTAGCACTAAGAGATGAGCTCTATAATAAACCATACAGTGAGATCAATTGGAACATGGCTCGTAGTTCGTGTGCCAAGGTTTGTTATTTCTATCCTTGAAAACTCTAAACTCTTATAATTATTTGTTATCCACTCTTTGGAATTTGAGCTTTCAATTCAAGTTTTGACAAATTAATATTCTAACAATACATCTTTTTGAATTTGTGTACAAAACCAAATATGCATGATTTTAATTTTGTAACTAGTGGGAAAATATTGGTAAGGAATTTACAGTAAGAACAAAAACTTCCACAATGAATATATGCCTTATATATTCGCCGCGCATATGCAATATAAACCTTTTAAATTTCAAGTGAAGGTACACACATACAATGGAAACTATTATGTGTACCACGCGCAACAAAGTGTTCTCATTCTGAATGTAAAATTAAGCTTTTGTTATTTATTGTCTAGAAAATAAAATAATGTAGTCAAGATGATACAGGCATACATGTTGAAGGATTATGCCATAATAATGAGAAACTAAACTTAGTTGTAAGTTTTGTCTTATACTTCATATGAACAGTTAGCTTATTGGACATCAATTTATTGGTTTGAAAAATATGAACTGGTAGTGCCATTTTGTTGCAAGAAATTGAGATGAAGTGTGCACATCATATGTATAGTTAGCTTATTGGACATTAAAAATACATTTGGTTTTCTTTGTTGTAAATCTTGTAAGGTTATGTAGCTTAAGTGCCATGATTCTATATTAAAGTATATTTGATGACCAGTTTTTCATTAGTGCATCCCCATTCCTTGAACCATAATTACACATTGCTTTTTCTATATAGGAAGACCTTGTCTACCCACCTTCACGGATGCAAAATATTGTGTTGGCTTGTTTAAACAAATTTGTGGAACCAATGTTAAGTTGGTGGCCATTTAACAAGCTACGAAAAAGTGCTTTGAGTAGCCTCATGGATCATATCCATTATGAAGATGAAAATAGCAACTATGTCGGTTTATGTCCTATTAACAAGGTAATATCCAAAAAAAATTGTGTCATTTGGTTAGGAATTTTTTAGGTGTTTTTTTAACATCAAGAATAGAGATCATACCTCACATATTATAACTATTTATTCTATATCTTCTAAATGAAAAGGCTCCTGTCACATTCTTGGAGAAAAGACTAGATGAGGTCGAGCTCTGTTTCATTTATTGAGGGCAAAAGGCTGTCTCAAGCTTGTTGTTTTTGGATTAAGAAATTGCATGTGTTTATCCTAACCGTGCAAGCATAGCTAGTGTGGTTCTTGGTAGGGTATTTATAGGCAGCTCTAGATGTCAAACTAATTTGTGCAAAACTTGTGTTCAAAAGTAGCTACAAAAAATGTGTCCCTTTCCAAAAAAATAAGTATGAAGGGAGTACTCTCTAGTTACATCAAATTAAGGGCAATTCACTTGTTGCATCAGTATTTACATATACGCCTTCTATTATTTTGCAAGTCTCAACAAAAATTTAAATTTCTCTACTGGTGATTCTACTAATAGAAAATGGCCTAACAACAAATATGTAAAATACATGAACTGGACAAGATTATCAAAGACTATGGAATATACCAAACACAAGAAGATGTAACAAAATGTCACTTTTCACCTTAATTATGAATAATATTGCTAATTTGTAACTAATTAATTTATCATACTATTCCATGATTAGGTATTAAATATGATTTGTTGTTGGATAGAGGACCCCAATTCCTATGCATTCAAACGACATCTTCCAAGAATTCATGATTTCTTATGGATTTCAGAAGATGGAATGAAGGCAAAGGTATATTTTTTTATGTTTTATCATATTTGGATTTTGTATTACGTGTTATCACATTGTGGTGATATAAATAGTATTTGCATTAAGCAACTATTTTTTCCAAGTCCTTAATAAATCCATGGTACGTGCACTTCCAAGAATATGACACAACTTGATGCTAGAAATTATAACACGATGCATTTATTTACACTTTTTCCGAAGCAACCGATTATAAATATATGATGTACCTTGTGGTACAAGTAACTGGCACCGGGTGCATAACTTATTAAGTATATGTGACATTGAAAACTTATAGGATGTGACATATTCTGAATATTCTAGGGACATTGTGTGAGGCATTTCATACATGTCCTTTTTCAAATGTATTTTGTTCACACCGATATGAACCACTCCATTTTTGGGGTTGTACAAAATATTGAAGAGCATGCGGCACATTATGGAAATCTGAGCATTGTCGCAAGCACATTGGAATCTCAAAGCCATAGTTAGTGACTTCGAGGTTTGAGGTATAAAATAGTTGAATGAAGAAAATGAAGAGACGTACAACCTGTAACTAGCTAGAAATGGCCGTGAGATTATTACTCGACTCTTGCAAAATCAATGCCGTTTTTGCATCAAGATGAGCTTTGTTGGTAGTTTAGTATTTAAATTTTATGGTATGATATGTATGTCTATTTTTATGGTAGAAAAGCCAAGAATTAAATGTTCTGTTAGCTTTAAATTAGTTAACCCTCTTGCATGTGACCCAAACTTCCATAAACTAAAAAAGTTATTGTTGATTTGAGTGAATAACAGTTAAACATATACTCATACCTACTAGATAACAATCTAGGTGAAATCATGTAATCTTCATCATAGTATCCATAAATGGTAAACTTCATAGCCCGAAGCCACTTGTGCAAATATGTTCCGCTCAAAAAATGCTTAAAGCATTTGCATGTTCTATCCGAAGGTGCATTCATTTTAGTTTCTTTGTAGTGAGAGAATGGGGCAAGCTCATTTGTGTCATTTTATCTACCCTAGGTGTATGTTGGCTGCCAGAGCTGGGAGACAGCACTTATAGCTCAAGCCTTTTGCTCAACCAAACTTGCCAAAGAATTTGCTCCAGTTCTTCGAAAAGCCCATGGGTTTCTAAAAGCAGCACAGGTATATGACCAATGGTGGTTCTTTACTAGTAAAAGTGATATCAATGCAAAGAACTAACATTCATCAATTCTTATCTTGAAGGTTACTCAGAATTTTCCTACTTACAACAGTTATTACCGTGAAAGGTCAAAAGGAGCATGGACTCTCTCAAATGGAGAGAATGGTTGGCCTATCGCTGACACTACTGCGGAAGCGATTAAGGTTGCTACAGCTTTTTCTGAATCGTTTAATATTTGCACACTTGTGACCAATAATAAAGATAGAATAAGACCCACGGCCACTAATAGGATTCTTGATTTAGTTACCACATTGCAGAATTAAAATCTATTATGACACTACAACAGATTTTTATATTCTTTGTATTATATTATCCAGGCATTACTATTACTATCAAAATATTCTCCAAGCCTTGTTGGAGACCCAATTGAAGAACAAAGATTCTACGACGCTGTTGATTGCCTTCTTTCTTATGTGGTAAGACTAGAACTTGAATTATATAACATCTCTCAAGAATTATGTAGCTATAATAAAATGTACACAAAATATTCGAATCTGAGATAAAATTTGTTGCTTAGTCACTGTCGATTATCGCTGAGAGCTCAAATATTATGATGGCCTTAGCATGATAGCCATTAAAAAAGAAATATTCCTATTTTCAAATAGCAAAATAGGAAACATGAAATTCATACTTTTTCATATATCAAAATGATGTTGATTGACTCCTTTCTTATGTAAGAGTGAGACTAGAACGTGAATTATATACCATGTCTCAAGAATTATGTAGCTATAACTAAATTGCACACAATATCTGAATTTTGAAAGGTAAATTTTACTACTTAGTTACTGCGAATTACTATCACCGAGAGCTCGAAACTTATATGGCCTTAGAGTGATAGCCATTGAAAGTGAAAGCTTATTACTTTCATATAGCAAAATGGGAAACCTTAAAGTCAGACTTTTACTGCCAAGATCACCCAGAAATTTGAGATATTACTTTAGACAGGGGCAATGGCAGGTATCCATTTTGTTTTTTTCTCAGTCTCAAAATTTCTAGTTAGATGTTGAAGGCATACATAATATAGTCCAGAAAAGTTACAACTAACATGTCTTGTCACACATGATGTTGTTAGCTCTCTCCTTTTTCTTTCTCCGGGAAATAGTTCTTTGCTTGTTAATAATGTTTTGCATCTATTTACTAATTTCACATTGTCTTCAACATTTTCTATTTGACTTGTGGGGCAATGACCTTTGGATTGCCATAATATTTTTTTCTCTACTCTTGAAGAACAAAGATGGAACGCTTTCTTCGGCAGAATGTAAAAGAACGACTCCATGGGTAGAGGTGAGCACATGATTCGGGCCTGGGACAATGGTTACCGACAGTTCTTAAAAATCACAGAACAAGGCATACAGATTAATCATAAAAGATTTTTTGCGGGAATCTTAAAACTTTAACCCCAGCCCTTAAATATATCGATTATTCAAGGAGTCAAAACAAAGACACGCTTCAGTTTAACACCAAAAAGTGTGGAAAAATTCATACTTCCTCCGTCCCGAGTTACTTGTCACAGAAATGGATGTAGCTAGACGTATCTTTAGTTCTAGATAGGTCCATTTCTATTCATTTCTATGAAAAGTAATTCGGCACAAATGGAGTGCTAGTTTAGTATGAGAGAAGTTGGACACTGTTGATGTCAAACTGAATATGCCCTACACAATTATTCATGTGTCCACCCACCACCGCCCAAGGCAAACCATCACTTAGCACTGTAGCTATGTCGCCACTACCAGGTTTCCACTCACCCGACCTTTGGAAGACGCATGCTACGCTTGCCACGCCAAGCAAACAGGCTAATAGGATTCAGAGGAGGAGGTGAATGGGAGAGCAGAATTTGAGACGGATGTGGCCGTTGTTCACATCTTATGCACCGCCCTAGCGGTATCTACCGTTCAAAATTTCTTGAAATTCTAGCTTTGTCCCAAGACAAAGCTCTTAAAGTTCCAAGTTTATCCAAAATCAAATGTCTCCTCATTGGAGCAAAATCAATGTAGTTTACTTGTTTGCTAATTTCTATTTAGGAGGTCATCTTTTGTAAGTATTACCCCATGATGTAAGTACCATGGAAAATTCTTTATCTTTAGTGATACTTGGAGCCTCCATAGGCCGTATCCTGAAGACCAAGATGATCAGCACTGGAAAAATATGTCTTAGAAAATATTTTGTTTCTCCTATTAATAGAACAAATTTGTATGAGCATCTTCTATAGAATACGCCAGATTGGAAACCAGCTGCCTAAGTTATTTTCATACTTTGGTTCAATTTTGTAACAGATAGGAAGGAATTAAAACTAGTTAGCATGACTAAACTCTAAACCTTCCAGTACTATATTACATTAGAATGCATGTTAAATAGATTCATATGCAAATGAATGTTATGGATTCCAATACCAGTCTATCATGCCAACGTTGGTGAATGACTTGACCTCATAATTAATTACTTGTGTGCAGCTTGATTTAACTGACTGCTAATAGTTGATAGCTACCATATCAAACAAATCTTTAATAGTAAGACATGATACTTCTTTCATTAAATCCATAGCCATTCCAGAGAACATCTTCTCTATCTTCATTTATGTTCATATTCCCCTATATCTAATAAAATATGAGAGTCCCCATGCATTATCCATGTCTCCAATAAAACAAGTGTCCCTCCATGCATGTTTGCTCGCCTACTATTTGCATATAGTGCTACCGATTCTTAATTTCATGGGAATCTATCATTTAATCCTAACCTAAAACAGAGATATAATTGTATAAATAATTTGCGTGCTGTCCGTTGTTGGTTTACGTGGCGGCTTACGTGGTTAGTATATATAAAAGATATTGTCCGTTGTCCTGGAGCACTACTAGGGAAAACCCTAGTAGTAGCATGGGTTGAAAGCCTATCGGTAGCGCTGGGCTCAACACTACTGGTAGGGGGCTACAACTATTGGGTAGTAGTAGCATTGGTCCCGCCAGCTCTACTTCTAACCTACCTAGTAGTAGTGTGGGCACAACCTCCGCTACCGCTACCCTTCCTAGCAGTAGCGTTGGTATAACCAACGCTACTGCCAAAATCTGTATTTTATTTTCTTCCGCGTATTTGCGTTGTATTTGTATAGGTTTATAAAGTAGTCTCATCATATGATTTTATGATCATGATGATTTATTATATCATTGGGTGAAAGAAAGGCGGATTAGATTCAAGTGGATGGATCCAAAGTATGTGCAATCACTAATCCGCGATATTTTTAAATCAAACTTTGACACACTAGTCACCTCATTATGTTTGATCATTGACTTGACACTATGATTCTTTTGAATTATACTAGATACTTACTTAGAACATGATTGATGGCCAGATTCTGAATCCTTCGGAGAGTTTTCGAAACATCATCGTTGACTACCCGTAAGATGTTGACATATTTGTTCACTTGTAAAATTTGACTAGTTCATTTGAACTGTATCATTGTGGAATGAACTCATGGTATGAAACCATATGCAGCTATGTTGAATGCACCTCATCCTTAGTTCAAGCTCTAATATTGTTCAGAAACTCGTACCCTGAGTACCGTTGTGAAGAGATAGAAGAATGCATCAAGAAAGGGACATTATTCATCGAGAAACAACAACGAACCGATGGCTCATGGTATGATTTAAAAAAATCATTAAGTGTGTGACATCATATACGTTGACTTTAAATCTTGTAGCTAATAGCCTTATGTTATACAAATTTATTTAACAGGTATGGTACTTGGGGTGTGTGCTTCACTTATGCATCCTTCTTTGCCACAAAAGGACTAGTTGCTGCTGGAAGAACATACGAGAATAGTGTTACCATTAGGAAGGCATGCAGCTTCTTGCTGGCAAAGCAGCTCAGTTCAGGTGGATGGGGGGAGAACTATCTTGGTTGCGAGACTGAGGTAATTCTTTTCTCCAATATTCTATTGTCCTTTATAGTTTAGCCGAAGATGTTTAGCTGAGTTTGGGTGTGTTGAGTGCTTTTGAGGTAAGATTCTTCCATGCAAACCATTTAGGTGGGTACTATTTGGTTAGGCATCTAAGAACCAAACACCACGAGTTTGGAAGAAAGTTGGTTAACTAGGAAAAATGCGTTTGGCCTCCTAAACCAACATAGGGATGGACCAATGATGCCCTATCTTTTGGCTATGTTCAGATAAATTTATGGATTTCGTTTCCGTGTTTGACTACAGTCTACCTCATTATATGTTCCTTATGAATACCTCATGTAAGTTACATGGGATCACCGGATCGGTACAATGTTGTAAATCTTGATATATAGCGAAGATCAGTATGATTAATGCTTATCATGTTTTGTAATATCCACTTTGAAATTTAACAGGATTATGTTGATAGTGGGAGTCCTCACGTAGTGAATAGTGCTTGGGCAATGCTAGCTTTACTTTATGCTGGACAAGTTTGGTTTCTTCAGTTGTCCCTTTGAGTATGACCAAATTTGATTATATTCTTAAAGTCCCGTGGTATGTTTAAAATACTTGATATTCATTTATATTTGATCACAATGCTTAGGTTGAAAGAGATCCCACACCAATGTATCGTGCTGCAAAAGAATTGATAAACTTGCAAACTGAGAGAGGAGAATTTCCCCAGCAAGTAAGTACTGGATTTTTCTCGTAGAAGGGAACAATATTTGTGTTCACTTATGCAGATAATAAAGCGGTATATTCAATATACTCCTTTTTCCCTAAATAGATGCCATATAAACTGAGTCAAAAAGTCGATACTTTCTAAGTTTGACCAAGCATATATAAAAAAAGTATGAAGATTAATAATACCAAATCAATATCAATATATCCATCATTAGATATATTTTCATAATGTATTAATCAATGTTGGGGACATTGCTTATCGGGAACTTATCAGTCGACCCATGATAAGGGGTAAATCGGTCAGCTTATCGGCATATCGGCCGATTTATCGTCATATCGGCTGATTTATCTTACCGGTCAGCCAACGGTAAGCGATAGGCCGATTTATCGGAATATCGGAAGATATCTTGAACAATGGTATTTATTCTGTATTGAAGTTGTTGATGGTTTCTTATATAGGTTTTGTCAAACGTTGAAATAATTGACCTTTTAGTTGAATTTATATGCCATTTATTTGGGGATGGAAGAAATAATACATTTAAGGAAACAATGGTAATGTAACAGAAAGGTAGTCTCTGGATAATATAAGCTAATGATAAAACCACTAGATAGTGTAAAACCTGGCAAATTATGAGAGAAGTGTCACTTGTTCGTTTGCTCGCACTTCCAAATAGACGGATCTCTTATTGGGATCATGTCTCGATTGCAGTTGGTTGTAGGGTATTCCACAAGGGATAACATGTTTTTATTTGTATATTAACTCCAGGAAACTGTTGGAAACTTCAATTCGTCTCTTTATTTCAACTATAGCAACTACCGCAACTTGTTTCCTATTTGGGCTCTTGGAGAGTTTCACCGCCGACTTGTGGGCAACAAGAACTGAAGCTGACTTGCATACCTTCATTGTTGTAATAATAATATGTACCATATTGTGGGAGTATCAGAATAAAGATATTGATGCCGTGGAGAGGGATGTGAACGGCTTTTTTGTTGTAATAATTATATCTACTAGTGTTAAAAAATGATAGCTACTGTATTGTGGAGGGGAGGATTTAGGGCATGCAAGTGCGGGGGCAAGCACTTTGTGGGCCTTGATCTGCGCTAAGATTTACACATATGTTTGTGTATATGGTCTTTTGTGTTGTATAAGACTTCGTATATGTCTGTAATGTTATGTATATCTAATCGTACATTTGTTTTTTCGCGTGGCCAGATAACTGTTCGTGTGGGGTATGTACTGTAAGTAAATCTGCACATATACAAGTCCAAAGGAAAATGATTCTTTCGCTGCACATGTAGTCTCGCAATAAACAAGATCCAGATATAATGTTGATGCTCAACGCTGGCACGAAATAACAATTATCGAGGTCTAAAACTAATCCCGAAGGTAGATGTAGAGGTAGCGTGCCGACGGTGATCACATCGACCTTGGAACCATTCCCGACGCGCATCGTCATCTCGTCCTTAACCAATCTTCGTTTCTTCCGGAGTAAGGTACACATCAATATGAGCAACCAAACCAGTATCAAATACCCAGGCGCTACTACGAGCATTAGTAAGGTACACATCAATAACATGTATATCAAATATACCTTTGTTCACTTTGCCATCCTTCTTATCCGCCAAGTATTTGGGGCAGTTCCGCTTCGACTGACCATTTCCTTTGCAATAGAAGCACTCAGTTTCAGGATTTGGTCCAGCTTTGGCCTTCTTCATGGGAGCGGCAACTTGCTTTCCATTCTTTTTTAAGTTCCCTTTCTTTCCCTTGCCCTTTTTTGAAACTAGTGGCCTTGTTAACCATCAACACTTGATGCTTTTTCTTGATTTCTACCTCCGCGACCTTTAGCATTGTGAAGAGTTTGGGAATCGTATTCGTCATCCCTTGCATATTATAGTTCATCACGAAGCCTTTGTAGCTTGGTGGCAGTGACCGAAGAACTTTGTCAATAACACTCTCAACTGGAAGATTAGTCCGCGGCTGATTCAAGTGATTATGATACCCAGACATTTTGAGTATGTGTTCACTGACAGAACTATTCTACTCCATCTTACAGCTATAGAACTTGTTACAGACTTCATATCTCTCAATCTGGGCATTAGCTTGAAATATCAACTTCAGCTCTTGGAACATCTCATATGCTCCGTGACATTCAAAACGTCTTTGAAGTCACGGTTCTAGGCTGCAAAGCATGGCACACTGAACCATCGAGTAGTCATCAGATCGAGTCTGCCAGACGTTCATAACATCTTCAGCAGGCCTGTCACGTAGCAGTGCATCAAGGACATAATTCTTCTATGCAAAAATGAGGATAATCTTCAAGTTATGGACCCAGTCTGTGTAGTTGCTACCATCATCTTTCAACTTAGCCTTCTCTAGGAACGCATTAAAATTCAGGGGAACGGTAGCACGACCAATGATCTACAACATAGATATGCAAAAACTATTAAGACTAAGAGCATGATAAATTACGTTCAATTAATCAAATTACTAATGAACTCCCACTTAAATAAACATCCCTCAAGTTACCTAAGTGATACATGATCCAAGTCAACTAATCCATGTCCGAGCATCACGTGAGATGGGGTAGTCATCAATGGTGAACATCTCTATGTTGATCATATCTACTATATGACTCATGTTTGACCTTTCGGTCTCCAGTGTTCCGAGAGCATGTCTGTACATGCTAGGCTCGTCAAGTTTAACCCAAGTATTCTGCATGTCCAAAACTTTCTTACACCCGTTGTATGTGAACGTAGAGTCTATCACACCCAATCATCACGAGGTGCTTCGAAATGACGAATTTTGGCAACGGTGCATACTCGGGGAGAACACTTTTATCTTGAAATTTATTGAAGGTATCATCTTATAATGCTACTGCATTCTAAGCAAAATAAGATGCATAAAGTATAAACATCACATGCAATCAAAATATGTGACATGATATGGCCATTATCATATTGTGCTTTTGATCTCCATCTCCAAAGCATCGTCATGATCTCCATTGTCACCGGCTCGACACCTTGATCTCCATCATTGCGTCGGGGTCTGATGTCTACTATGCAACCTTCTTCTTGTAGACGTTGTTGGGCCTCCAAGTGCAGAGGTTTGTAGGACAGTAGCAAATTTCCCTCAAGTGGATGACCTAAGGTTTATCAATCCGTGGGAGGCGTAGGATGAAGATGGTTTCTCTCAAACAACCCTGCAACCAAATAACAAAGAGTCTCTTGTGTCCCCAACACACCCAATACAATGGTAAATTGTATAGGTGCACTAGTTCGGCGAAGAGATGGTGATACAAGTGCAAGATGGATGGTAGATATAGGTTTTTGTAAACTGAAAATATAAAAACAGCAAGGTAACTAATGATAAAAGTGAGCACAAACGATATTGCAATGCGTTGAAACAAGGCCTAGGGTTCATACTTTCACTAGTGCAAGTTCTCTCAACAATAATAACATAATTGGATCATATAACTATCCCTCAACATGTAACAAAGAGTCACTCCAAAGTCACTAATAGCGGAGAACAATCGAAGAGATTATTGTAGGGTACGAAACCACCTCAAAGTTATTCTTTCGGATCGATCTATTCAAGAGTCCGTAGTAAAATAACACGAAGCTATTCTTTCCGTTCAATATATCATAGAGTTCGTACTGGAATAACACCTTAAGACACAAATCAACCAAAACCCTAATGTCACCTAGATACTCCAATGTCACCTCAAGTATCCGTGGGTATGATTATACGATATGCATCACACAATCTCAGATTCATCTATTCAACCAACACAAAGTACTTCAAAGAGTGCCCCAAAGTTTCTACCGGAGAGTCAAGACGAAAACGTGTGCCAACCCCTATGCATAAGTTCACAAGGTCACTGAACTCGCAAGTTGATCACCAAAACATACATCAAGTGGATCACGTGATATCCCATTGTCACCACAAATACGCACATGCAAGACATACATCAAGTGTTCTCAAATCCTTAAAGACTCAATCCGATAAGATAACTTCAAAGGGAAAGCTCAATCCATTACAAGAGAGTAGAGGGGGAGAAACATCATAAGATCCAACTATAATAGCAAAGCTCACGATACATCAAGATCGTACCACCTCAAGAACACGAGAGAGAGAGAGAGAGATATCAGACACATAGCTACTGGTACATACCCTCAGCCCCGAGGGTGAACTACTCCCTCCTCGTCATGGAGAGCGCTGGGATGATGAAGATGGCCACCGTTGAGGGATCCCCCCTCCGGCAGGGTGCCGGAACAGGGTCCCGATTGGTTTTTGGTGGCTATAGAGGTTTGCGGCGGCGGAACTCCCGATCTATTCTGTTCCCCGATGTTTTAGGGTATATGGACATATATAGGCGAAAGAAGTCGGTAAGGGGAGCCACAAGGGGCCCACGAGGGTGGAGGGCGCGCCCAGGGGGGTGGGCGCACCCCCTGCCTCGTGCCTTCCTCGTTGCTTCCCTTACGTACACTCCAAGTCTTCTGGATTGCTTCAGTTCCAAAAATAACTCTCCCGAAGGTTTCATTCCGTTTGGACTCCGTTTGATATTCCTTTTCTGCGAAACATTGAAACAAGGGAAAAAACAGAAATTGGCACTGGGCTCTGGGTTAATAGGTTAGTCCCAAAAATCATATAAAAGTGCTTAGTAAAGCCCACTAAACATCCAAAAGAGACAATATAATAGCATGGAACAATCAAAAATTATAGATACGTTGGAGACGTATCAGGGTCATCTCGCCAACTATTGCTAACGCATAGCGATAAAGTAAAGAAATTACATTGCGCTTGCATTTCATACAATAATTAAGAGACCACCCTAAGGCTCCTGCCGGTTGTCGATATCACAAAACATGACCATCTCATACAACAAGGTATATCACATCACGTCTTGACCATATCACATAACAACATGCCCTTCAAAAACAAGTTAGACATCCTCTACTTTGTTGTCACAAGTTTTACGTTGCTGCTACGGGCTTCTAGCAAGAACCGTTCTTTAACTACGCAAAAACCACAGTGGTCATTATCTTCAAGGATGGGCTGTAGTCAAATTGGATTCAACTAAAGTAGGAGAAACAGACACCCGCCAGCCACCTTTATGCAAAACAAGTTCCATGTCAGTCGGTGGAACCGGTCTCATGTGCGTGGACATGTAAGGTTGGTCCGGGCCACTTCATCCCACAATGCCGCCGAATCAAAATAAGACGTTGGTGGTCAGCAGTATGACTATCACCGCCCACAACTCCTTTGTGTTCTACTCGTGCATATCATCTACGCATAGCCTGGCTCGGATGCCACTGTTGGGGAACGTTGCATGGAAAACAAAAAATTCTACGCACACGCAAGATCTATCCATGGAGATGCATAGCAACGAGAGGGGAGAGTATATCTACGTACCCTCGTAGACCGTAAAGTAGAAGTGTTTATTAACGCGATTGATGTAGTCGAACTTCTTCGCGATCCAACCGATCAAGTACCAAACATACGGCACCTCCGCGTTCAGCACACGTTCAGCTCGAGGACATCCTCGCCTTCTTGATCCAGCAAGACGAGCGAGGTAGTAGATGAGTTCCAGCAGCACGACGGCGTGGTGTCCATGATGGTGAACTCGTTCCCGCAGGGCTTCGCCGGGCACTGCGGAAAACTAGACAGAGGACTAAACTGTGGAGAGGGGCACCACACACGGCTAAGAGATTGTCGTGCTTATGTGTGGCGCCCCCTCCCTCATATATATAGGTGGGGTAGGGGAGGCAGCCAGGGGCGCGCCGAGGATGGCCGCCGCCCCCCTTGGGCTCCTGCCCTATGGTGCCCCCCTTACCTTGTTTGCACAAAGGGGGAAGGAAGGGGGAAGCTCACTCCCCCCTTTCCTTCTCTCCCCAAGGGATGCAGCCTTAGGACTGGCGCGCCTGCCCCTTGTGGGCCAGTCTGTCCCCCCTTTGGCCCATATGGCACATTAACCTCACGGGGGTTCCCGGAACCCCTTCCGATGATCCGATGGCTACCCGATGCAACCCAAAACCTTTCTAGTGACCAAATAGCATCGTCCTATATATCACTCTTTACCTCTGGACTATTCCGAAGCTCCTCGTCATGTCCATGATCTCATCCGGGACTCCAAACAACATTCGCTCACCAAATCACATAACTCATATAATACTATATCGTCAACGAACGTTAAGCATGCCGCACCTACGGGTTCGAGAACTATGTAGACATGACCGATACACCTCTCCGGTCAATAACCAATATAGGAACCTGGATGCCCATAGTGGTTACTACATATTCTACGAAAATCTTTATCGGTCGAACCTTATCACAACCTACGTAATTCCCTATGTCTATCGGTATGTCAGTGATACGTCCATTTTGTATCATGTTTACCTACTATTATTTATAATGTTTTTATGCATAGTAATTATTTTTGGAGTAATTCTAATGCCTTTTATCTCATAATATGCAAGGTACACACAAAGAGGGAGAATTCCGGCAGCTAGAAAACTAGACCTGGAAAAGCTACGTCAGGCCACCTATTCTGCACAACTCCAAATGAGCTGAAACTTCACGAGGATTTTTTATGGAATAAATAAGAAATACTGGAGCAAATAACCACAGGAGGAGGGCCACGTGGTGAGCACAAGACACCAGGGCGCGCCTGGCCCCCCAGACGCGCCCTAGTGGGTTGTGCTCAGCCCAGCCCACCTCCGGTGCCCATCTTCTGGTATATAAGTCATTTTGACCTAGAAAAAAAAATAAGGAGAGGACTTTTGGGACGGAGCGCCGCCGTCTCGAGGCGGAACTTGGGCAGGAGCACTTTTGCCCTCCGGGGGAGCGATTCCGCCGGGGGAACTTCGAATTCCCTCCTAGAGGGGGAAATCATCGTCATCATCATCCCCAACAACCCTGCCATCTTGGGGAGGGCAATCTCCATAAACATCTTCAACAACACCATCTCCTATCAAACCCTAGTTCATTTATTGTGTTCAATCTGTGTACCAGAACTATAGATTGGTGCTTGTGGGTGACTAGTAGTGTTGGTTACATCTTGTAGTTGATTACTATATGGTTTATTTGGTGGAAGATTATATGTTCAGATCCAATATGCTATTTAATACCCCTCTGATCTTGAGCATGATTATCATTTGTGAGTAGTTAATTTTGTTCTTGAGATCACGGGAGAAATCATGTTGCAAGTAATCATGTGAACTTGATATCTGTTTGATATTTTTATAGTATGTATGTTGTGATTCCTTTAGTGGTGTCATGTGAACGTCGACTACATGACACATCACCATATTTGGGCCTAAGGTAATGCATTGTGGAGTAGTTATTAGAAGATGGGTTGCGAGAGTGATAGAACCCGGCACCCCTGAACGCCCCAGCGCGCCGGGTTCGGCTTGGGTCCGCCGGCGCTAATTTCGGCCCAGGCCGGCGAAAATTGGGCTCCTCGGGGCGCGACTGGGCCGTTTTTCCGGTGACGGCGCGAAAAAATCACCTGGGGAGGCCTTTCTGGGGGCGCGGCTGGAGATGCTCTTAACGTATCCAAACCTTATCTGGGAAAATATGTCGTTTGATTAGAGTTTGGGAAATACTAACAATTATAGTTAGCTCGTTCAATTTTTTGGTTCAAAATTTACGTACTTAGAAAAATGCAGAAAAATGAGTAAATCTTACACTTACTTCATACTAATCGCAGAAAGTTTCTACTCATTGAACCAATGTTTGGGACATATTAAATGTTTTAGTTGGTCGGCTGATGTGCCCTACCATATGTGTACTTCCATGCGGGACCCACCTATCATAAATCATATGAACGTACCTAAACCGTAGATTAGATATAGATTCAATGGATAACCCAATATGTGGTATTCCGTGGAACAAACCAGTGGAGTAGGTGTTCAGAGCAGAATCAACACATAAAATTAGTGGTTTGTGCAGTTTCCAATCGTGATTTGTATTAGTAGAGTGAGAATTTATCACACCAATAGTTCTTTTGAAGTGAGAGAGTGGTAGGAGAGGAAGAACAATATTGGGAATAACTAGGGTTCAGCGTTACTCATCTCTTGGTCGACGATGAGTGTATACGTGAGTGGTAAATAGGATGACCACTCCCAGTTGACATGAAGGTGGTTACTTATTCTAAATGAGCTTCACCATTTCTGCATGCACAAGCTTCTCCATAGCCGTGGTGGCACATGGGCCTTTGAAGAAGATAAGCATGTTGTTGGTCTTGTAGTGCACATAATTGCTTGTCTTGTAGTATACATAGTTGCTAGCATGACATTTCATCATAACCGTGGGCGTGACACAATATATACCCATTGCAGACAGTTATCCTAGCCTTCAGCACCGCCTCTTGATTAGTGATCATTTTTATAATCATTTATAACTTATTTTCTACAAAATAACATTTTAGCCAATATATTGTAGTAAACTAGGTGAGTTGCATTTTTTGCAGATTACAGTTGGCTCTAGGGATCTAAAAACTTATTTACATTAGTATTTGTATTTTTATTTACTGTGTCTTAAACAAATATTTTTTGGAATCTACTAAACCGTCAGAAAACAAGAAAATTGGAAATACCATGCCTTCTAGGGTTAATTTGTCTCATTTTCATTATCTTAGTTAATATACACGTGAGAGTGTGTCCATGTGTATCTTGGTGGAGATCTCTAAAATTAAAAATACAAATAATATCATGACAATGCTTCCTAGTTTATGATTATTTATACAGAAGAAGATAATTCTAGAGTATATAAAGTGTTTTCAAGGAGCCTGTCGTTGATCATTTACATTTTCTATTACTATTTTATTAGTCAAATATGTCCTGCATATTTACTTCGTGTTCAGTGTGCGTGATCTATACTTTATTCAGAAGATACATTATTTATTTTGCAAAACACGCAACTCATTTGGACCAATGGTTTGGTTGATATGAAGTTTTACTTGTTTCATTCAAATATTTGTTCAAGATCAACATTTTTGAAAAAAATGTTAAAGCCATCTAGTAAATAATGAATGTATCCAACCGTTATCTGGAAAAATCTCTCATCTATAATACCTAAATTGCTGATCCCCACTACCTGATTTCTCTGCCAAATCGTGCGTCCACGTCATCTTAATTTTTCTCAGCCGTTTGATTCACAATATGTGGCCAAGATCTGCGGCGAAGAGTTGCCCCCGTGTTCGTTGGACATCCCTCCCATTCGCTCCTCCTTCCACGACCCAACAGAAACAGAAGCGAAGCTTTTCTCCAACCAAAACGTTAGCGACGGAATCCCTCCTCATAATCTGGTCGCCCCGACTTACACCCCCATCCCTTTCTCCACAAACAACACAAATACCATGGGGCGATGGAAGCAACCGAGCACAACCTCCTCTATGGTTTGCGTTCTCCATTGGGATGAGAACTGGCGGCTATGGCGGCTACAGCAAACGTTAGCGATGGCGGGGCAACGGCTGCCTCCAACCAATCTACATTCTACGATGACCGACTATGCTGGATTATTAGGTATTTATCGTGTTTTAATTGGTTTGCTGCTTCAGACACTAGTAGAAAACAGGGCTTTGGTTCAGGCCTGGCCAGCCCATTAGTCCTGGTTCAGTCACGAACCGGGACCCATGGGGGCATACATCCCGGTTCGTGCGCCCAGGGGGCCGGCCGGGCCTCTAGAGTGACAATATTTCCCAATATTTGAAAGAAACATGATGCACCTTGATAGTTGAGGTATTCCAGGGGCTCTTCTCTACGGTAAAAAATTGCTTCCCTTACATTACATAATTTGTAGAAAATGATACAGCTTTCCCTTTGGCCAGAAATTGCTTATTTTGTATTACATATTTTTTGCTGAAATCTTGGTGTTGTATTTACTTAGTTGCCTTTCAATGTGAACAATTTTGTCCTGCTGGCCCCCCCTCAAAGTATATTTGTATATCTGTTCAAGAATGAACTTATTCAACATTTTAAATATAAATACTAGTATTCTGTTGTAACTTCAATTGATGCCATATTTCATTTTCATTTATCCAGGTGTACTTTTTCTTTAAAGCTACATATAAAAGGCAGAAAGTCCCGCAGCAACGCGGAGGGTATCATCTAGTTTGATTAGAGTTTGGGAGATACTACCTCTCCACCACGCGTCGCCTGGTGGAGACAAGATTTGGGGCGGTGCCTGGCCACCGCGCGCCTCTGCCGGGCCCTGCCACCTCAGCCTCCTCCCGGTGGTGCTCCTCCGTCGACGGAGCGCCCCGGATCCGGTGACGAGCTCGTGGCCCACACACCGCTGCAGGGTACCTCCTCCCACTGACGCCCGACACCTTGTTGCCCATCGCATTCTTCTTCCCCCCATGGCCGCATCTGGTCTTCTTGAGTCAAATGCCAGCTCCTGCACTATTGCTGACCCATTGAAGTTTTTGTGTTGCTGCAGCACGGCGGAGAGGGTTCACCGCCTCCCCGTGCCTCTCTGTCCCCTCACCTCATTCCCCTGTCCTCAAGAGAGGCGCAATGATAGAGGGATCGGTGTTGAACAAATCCTGCTGTATGCCAAGTTCAACCAGAGCGACTACTGCAGTTCGCCCTACTTAACAAGGGCGTTTAAAAGCAGATGATGCCCTATAGCTTGAATCTCAACAATTTCATACAAATGGTCATTTTGCAAGTTACTGAGCATGTCGTTCTCTTCTTGTGCCCATGATGCAAGCCCCGTATTTTTTTGGATGAGTTTGGTGATGTAGCTGGCTTTGGATGCAGCAACACTGCCTATGGGTACAGTTGGTGATGCAGCTATGGATATTGTGCATGATGCTGCTACTATGTGCAACAGGGGATTTGCTTTGATTTTAAAAAATGTATTAGGATGAGTCCCCCCCCCCAAAAGAAGAGTTCCCACAAAAAAGAATGTTTGGCAGGTTAGATACAAAAACGACTGAAGTTCAAAATGATAGTAGAGTGTGATACATAAAAAGGAGAACTTTGTAATAAAAATATTAGTTGAACCAGAAAAGAAGATAGCAGTGAAAGTATGTTTGTGATGCAAGCAGAGTACTAGTTGTACATGAAGTTAAAAGAAAATCCCCTGTGTGCTCCCCACGGCACTCCCAGGGACACGCCACAACAACCAATAGAGCTCCATCGTGACCCTCACTACAGAACTTGTGTTACACCTGAAGTTCAACACAAGAAGTATGTGTGCCTTATAAGTTTAACAATTTCTAAAAAAAAATCCTTGAAGTTCAAATTTAAATAATAAGGTGGTCCAATGTATCTTACAAACGTGTGATTTTCCCTGTTACTATAGAATAAACCAAGAAGTTCAAAAATTAAAAATGGAGCGGTTCGAAAAGTTTATAAAAAATGGCGTTTCTACATTTTACTAAACAATTGGAGAAGTCCAAATTTAAATAACATAGAGGTTTAAAATGTTTATTCCAAAACCAAGAAGGTCAAATTAAAAAAATCAAGTGGTTTAAAAAGTTTGTAAACATGGATTTGCCCCAGTTTTTTTAAGATCTGGAAGTTCAAATTTAAAGAAGTGAGTGTTTCGATGTTTATTACATAACTAGGACTTTTCCCTTTACTAATGAATAACACCAAGAAGTACTAATTAAAAAAATAAAGTTGTTTGATGTTTATAAAAATCTTAGATTTCTCCCGATACTAAAGATTAAAATAAGAAGTTCAATTTTCAAAAACAGAGTAGTTCAACGCATATTAAAAACTCAGGGTTTTTTCATTACTGAAGAATAAAACCAAGAAGTTCAATTTTAAAAAGTGGAGCAGTTTGATATTTATTTGAAAACTCGGTTTTTTCCGGTTAATAAAGAATAAGACCAATAAGATTTATTCAAAATAATGAAGAAGTCGATGTTTCTAACAAAGCTCTAATTTTTCACATTTCTAAAGAAACACACAAACAATTTCAAATAATAAAGTTAGAGCGGTTCGATGTCTATAAAAAACTCAGATTTTTTTCGTTACTAAAGTGAAATAGAGAGAAGTTCAAATTGACAACAAAGGGAAGTTCACGTACTGCATGGGTGTGTGTTTCGTATGAGAAAATAGGAGTAAAAAGGCGAAGTCCAATATTATTGTTGCTAGAAGTTCAAGTGCACAGACCGAATTCAAAAAGTTCCTCTTATTCAACAAGTTTCCGCAACGGAAGCTCAAATTAAAATAACAAAAAAATGTTTAGAAAATTTAATTAGTAAATGGATTTTCCCGTTTCTAAAAGAAGCCTAAAAGTTCAAATTAAACTAATGGAGCGGTTCAATGTTTATTGAAAACTCGAATTCTAACCGCTAATAGAAAATAAAACCAACGTGAGGTTTGAATTAAAATAACATGGAAGTTTGGAGTTTATTAAAACTGAAGATTTACATGTTCGAAAAACAAAAACAAAAACCAATGCCATTTTGGCATTTTTAAAACCAACTCACAAAATGAAAAACATTTCTTGCTAGAAGTTCAAGTGCTCGACGAGGGAAAGTTGGAAATTGTGACCCACTTTATGCACACATAATTATCTCTCCCATTTGTGTCTATGTTTTTACAAATAAATCCAAATTTAAACAAGGTGGAGGAGGTCCAATATTTATGACAAAACTAAGATATGTTAATGCTAAAAGAAAATAAACCAAGAAGTCCAAATTAAAAAATAGAGAAGTTTGATATTTATTAAAAAAAATCAGATTTTCCTTGTTACTAAAGAATAAAAATGATGAAGTTCAAATTAAAATAGAGCAGTAGTTCGATGTATACGGGAAACTCAAATTTTTACTGTTTCTAAGAAAAATAAAACTATGAAGTTCAATTTACAAAAAAAATGTTTGATGCTTATTTAAAAACATATTTCCTTTATAAGAATATGACTAAGAAGTTGAAATTAATGTAACAGAGAAGTTCGAAGCATATAAAAACTCAGATTTGTTGCAAGAAGTTCACGTGCACCTCCGTGCAAGGTTCAGAATTTATATTGCGGTACGTACGACCTCCAATTACATGTTTTAAAATGGCAAAAAATGACGTCCAACCTTCAATTGCGTGTAATTCAACGTATACACAAAAAATGACAGAAGTTCATAATGTAAACAACGAGAAGTTCAAGTACTGCAAGGAATGCATTTCAGGTGAGAGTAAAAGTATAAAAAAATAAAAGCTTAAAAGATTTATTAAAAGAAGTTCAAGTGCTATGTCCATGGAAGTTCAAAAATTCTTGCGAGAGAGGTTCACCTTGTATTTCCCATGTTCAAAAACACAAAAATAAGAAAAAAAATTGTGTTTTAAAATAATTCTCTTAATTCACAAAGAAGTTCGGTTATTATTTAGGAGCAATTTGATTTCAAACAGAAAATAAAAAATTCAAATTATAAAAACGGAAAAAGTTCATGTACTACATGGTGTGTGTTTAATATGAGAAAAATGAATAAAAAGGCAAGGTTTTCCTCGTTATTAAAGAATGGAAACAAGAAGATCAAAAATTAAATAACAAAGAAGTTCAACTTTTAATAATAGAGCGCTTCAACATTTCATAAAAAGATTAAGAAATAAAACCAGGAAGTCCATATTAAAAAGATGGAGAAGTTCACTGATTATAGGAAACTCAGTTTTGCCTCATTATTAAAGAATGAAAACAAGAAGTTCAAAAATTAAATAAAAAGAAGTTCAACTTTTAATAATAAAGCGCTTCAAAATTTGGTAAAAAAGATTAAGAACTAAAACCAGGAAGTCCATATTAAAAAGATGGAGAAGTTCGATGATTATAGAAAACTCAGATTTTCCTCGTTATTAAAGAATGGAAAAAAGAAGTTCAAAAATTAAATAACAAGAAGTTCAACCTTTAATAATAGAGTGCTTCAAAATTTCATAAAAAAGGATTAAGAAATTTACATTAGTATTCATAGAAAACTGAGATATTTTCATGTAACCGAGAGAAAGTTGAGATTGATAAGTGCCAGAAGTTCACGTACTACACGGTGTGCATTCTCTATTAAAAAAAGAATAAAAAATCAAAGACTAAAAGTTTTATTGTTATAAGTTCAAGTCCCCCATTGGAGAAAGTTAAAAAAATTATTATGAAAGTGGTTTGTACAAAAGGAATATCATTTGTGTAACACTAACGAATGGATGAGAAAATACGTCACAGAAGTTCAACGTGAAAACAGTAGGAAGTTCAACTACTACAGTGAATGAATTTTAGATGAAAAACTTTTAAAATTGTCGCGAGTATGAAAAAATGATCAACACGGGAAAGTTGCGTGTTTACAGCAGCTTTCCACTGGTATATCAGTTGCTAATTCCGGTGAGTGTTCTGATGAGTGGATGGAGAGCTACGAGCAAAAAAGCACGTGAAAAATAGAGTGAAGTTCAAGTAAACGAGTCGAGAAGTTGAAGTTCTTCACGCGGTGCACTTTTGAAGAATCTGTTTCGCGATAAAGGCAGAACGAATGATCTTACTGTTTTTGAAATTACTTGAAAACGGCTAGGAATCAAAGAAAACCATCAACATGAAAATGTTTTGAATTTTTTGTATCATTTCAACGGTATATTATTTGCTCCATTCCGATAAAAGTTGTAAAAATTACAGCGAAAATATGTTTTTAGCCATTTTCAAAATTGACATAAAACCATAATGAGTTGGGAGAAATAATATATACCAAAAAGTTTCGCATTTCCTCAAGCTTTTCAACGCCATATCATTTGCTTCATTCAGACGTAAGGTTAAAAAATTAGCTCAAAAATACGAACTTCGTGGAACTTGTACCGTTCTATAAATTCCTTTTAAACCGTTCAAAATTAGAAAAAAATTCAACAAGAGAAAGTAGCACATTTTCATAAGCTTTCCAAGGCCATATAATTTACCTCAATTGGAATAGCCGTTTAGAAATAACATCGAAAATACGAACTCGGCTGTTCGGTTTGCGAAATTTTATGATTTTCAAAATTACTCTTTAATCATAAGGAATTAGAGAAAACTTTCAACATGTAGAAGGAGCGGGTTTACAGCAGCTTTCCAACGCCATATTATTTGCCTCATTCCGATAAACGGTTTAGAAATGCGATCAAAAATACGATTCACGTTTTTTGTATGAAGAAAAAACGGTTTTCAAAACTGCTCCTAAACTGCTTACATTTTGCCAAAAATTCAACTTGGGTCATGATACTGGTGTCCATAGCTTTCCAACGGTATATCGCAAGCCCCATTTGGACAATGTTGACGAAAGTTCAACCTAGCACTGGGAGAAGTTCAGGTTGAACAACTCACGCAGTAAAATTGCAAAAAACGCAATTTCATCACAACCCGAGAGCAAAATCCGCCAACGAGCGACATTCTTATTTAAAACGGGTATTTAGTTGTAAAAAATGTTTCTAGATTACACTAACATCATAAAGAACACAACTAACCAGAATAATTCGCGCGGGGAGACACAGTTGCGAAGATAGCCCGAAGATCGGGTTCGTACAAAGGGAAGTTCAGGCGCGTTACTCAGGCAGTTCAGGTTATGATCAGAATATTATTTTGATCCCGTGATCAGAATATATATATATACATATATATATACATA
>NC_057811.1:2839064-2839316 GCF_018294505.1 Triticum aestivum | reverse complement strand
GACACCGAAGGAGTAGGGTGGCACATCGATCTTGATAATAATCTATCTACTCCTCTTTCAAACACACACACACACACACACACACACACACACACACACACACACACACACACGCGCGCGCGCGCGCGCTAGTTGTGCCTCTGTTCCTACCGCGCACACTCTCGATACGTCTTTATCTCCCTCCCCCCCAACAATGACAGCAGAAGGGTGACAACTCGATCGGATCATAATCTTTCAATTGGTTTCTCTCTC
>NC_057811.1:2775214-2838913 GCF_018294505.1 Triticum aestivum | reverse complement strand
CAGGGAAGAAGAAGAAGAAGAGCCAGAAGAAGAAGATGCTACTTTTGGAGGGGATCCCGTGATGCTGCACCTCTGCCGAATTCGGGCTAGGGTTTCAGGTGGAGAAGGAGGGGGCTCCTGCCCGCGGTGGACCTCTGGTGGTTGCCGCAGCCCGACCACAGTAGCGCAAAAGGCGGCTCCTCCAAACAACCGGTGAGAAGACGAGTTGGGGGGGGGCACGGGTGAGGGCGCCGACGTCCCTATCGCTGTAGTTTGGGGGCGGAGGAGGCATCGACGATGGGATTGGGAGGAGCAGTGGCGTGAGAGATATTGGGTGGGGTGTGGGATGGAGAGCCCGATCGGTCTTAGGGGAGAGAACACATTGCGGTGCGGTGCGACCAAGTGGTAGCGCAGGGCACGGATGTCGCGCTGCTACTAACTCAGGCACACCAGCTCACCCGGTCTATCCATAGTAATAGCACGGCGCGGCGTACACACGCTACTACTATCAATTTAGTAGTAGCGCGGCTTTTATACCCGACGCTACTACTATTGCATGTTCTGGGGGCATGATGAGGACCACTTACTAGTAGCGCGGGACCAGTAGGCCCACTCTACTACTATTTGTTAGTAGTAGCGCATTTTTTGACCCATGCTACTACTAAGTAGTAGTAGCACGGGCCATATAACCCACGCTAGTAGTAAGCAGCTGTCTACAGGGGTTTTCCTAGTAGTGAATGCTAGCAATTTGGAGAGTAAAGAATTAAAACCGCGATGATTCAGATGTTCTTTCTCTGCATCCCATTTTTAGCGTGCTCTTTGCTGGTCCATGATACTTTGGAGTGATTGATTTGGGATTTTGGAATTTGGTCGACTATTTGATTGGTGCTACTTTTTTTACTATTCATAAACGGAGGAAATTATCATCAATTGGCATGACAATTTTACAATATTTTTATAGCCTCCATTTTTTGTTTAGTAAATACCTGTCATGACAAAATTGTTTTGAATTGTCATTTACCATGGCAAATTACTATTCATTTTGTGTAGATTGTTTTAACATGCAACGCACTATGTTATCTAAATTTGCCATATTATAGATCTCTAGTTAGACTTCTTTAAATTTAACATGACAAACATCTATAATTCATACCATTGTTTTACATTTCTCATTAATCAGATAGATACCATTTAATTTCATATACCATGGCAAATTACTATGAATTACAGATCATTTGCCATGGCAAATTATCATCATTCGACATGACAAATTTGCAATATTCTATGTTGGTCATTGTACAGTCTTCGTTGACGGTGGCCAAACACATGTCAATGAAACCATTTTCTTCAGATTCAACAACCCATTATCACATTCATACTAAACTATTTTACTAATTTATACTTCAGTTGTACCAGTTCTGTTCTTTTTTCAATTCATTGCATCATATTTTTTACAAGATCCCTTAAATGTTATAAAATAAGATGGAAAATAGCATACATTGTTGGATTAATTTGTTACTCTTGCATTCATATAGTATATATGTATGTGCATATATCATTAAATATCTTGGTACAGGTGACTAGACGTATATATTGGTATAAAAATATCTTTCTAGTGGTTTCTAGTTTATGGTTAGGTATACACAAATAGATAGCTCCAGATTATCTAAGGTGTTTACAAAGAGCTTGTCGTCGAACAATTGTCATGTTGAATTATATTCTTATTGTTAAATGTAAACTAGAGAATCCATCATGCTGCTTTGCAGATCCATGTTTTCGGTTCTAAATCCAGCATATCTCGTAGTAGGGGTTCTAACCTAGGCGTCTTGGAGCGACGGTAACATGGACACAGGATTTTACCCAGGATCGGCCTCTCTCAAGGAGATAATAAAGAAGGTCGTACACGAATTTTAGAAAATGATTGCGGATTTAAAAATATTCCTTGGAATTTTGAAATGTTAGCAAATGAGAAAAATATTCCTTATTTCAAAAAAAAAACTTCGTGATTAAAAAAAATGCTGATGAACTATAAATTATGTTTATGATTTAAAAACAAATCATGAACTGAAAAAATGTACCTGATTTTGAGAAAATCTTCATGATATTGAAAAATGTTTGTGACATCTAAAAGTTGTTCCTGAAATTTAAAAGTGAAAAATTTATGGATAAGAACCGGCTCTGGGAGGAGAGGTGGCACGACAGAGCAATGAAAAGCCGGGATCTTTCGTTCATGAATTCAGAAAGTTGTACGCGAATTCGAAGAATGTTCACGAATTAAAAAAAGGTCACAATTTCATAAAATGTTCACGAACTTGAAAAAACGTACACACATTAAAAAAATGGTCATAATTTTGGAATTTCATGAATTCAAAAGGTTGTTCATGAACTAAAAAAAATCGCGCATTTAGAAACGTTTGGCGCACTAAAAAAATTGACGGCGAATTGAAAAACAATTGATATTTTGAAAATGTTCAAAAATTGAAACAAAGTTCATGTATTAAAAATATTTTTGTGATTTTAAAAAATATTCATGAATTCAATAGGTTGTTCGCAAATTCCATAAAACGTTGCAAATTCATGAAAAGTTCATAAATTCAAAATATGTTGGAGAATTGATTTTTTTATTTCGAAAGATGTTAACAAATTTGAAAAATGCTAATGAATACGGAAAAAGAACTTCTATTAATATTTAATTTTAAATTAAAAAATGGTAAACAATTCAAAGTATGTTTGCAAATTCAAATAGAAATCATGAATTAAATAAAATGTCGACCTAAAAAATGGGTTGCAAATGCAAAATATCTTCATGAATTCGAAAACATTTTCCATTTAAAAAATGCTCAAGAATTGAAAAAAATGTCTTCATGAAATTGGATAATATGGAGTGCAATTAAAAAGGAAAAAAAATAATTAATGAAAACAAAAATCAGAGAAAACTGACAAAAAAAGTTTTGAAACAAAACAAAGTAGCATAAAAGTAAACCGGTTTTGGTGTTGTTTCAGAAACATTCCAAAACAATTTGTCGCCATTTGAGGGGTACTTATAGAAAGAGTGGACTGGGCCGGCCAGTACCGCGCTTGAGGGGTACGTGTTTATGAGCTATTTGTCAACCAACGCGACAAATATGATTCTTCTGCCTAGCAGGTTTCTCACGACACCATTCAATAGGCATGGCTACATTTGGCTTTATGGGAGACATTGGCTCACGCTTACAGGGAGCCATTAGTTGGCCAGCTCAGTACCAACGTGGGTTCTTCACATGGATGTTATGCAGGTGTCATATTTTTATATTTTTTAGAAATAAAAGTATTTTAATAATAAAGTATTTTATGTGTTCATCACACATTTAGAAATGTTCAAGCAATGTGAAAATATGATCGTCCAATTTTTAGAAAATATTTATACCATTTAAATATGTATGTAACATTTAAAAATGTTTACTCATTTAAAAAAAGTGAATATTACATTGTTAAAATTTAATTTATGATGTAAAGAAATGCATGTAATTCAAAAAAATGTTTCAAACTTTAACAAGTCCCATTTTCGTTCAATCATTCGTTTGAAAGAAAAACAAATCCGGGTACAATGGCATTACTTAGAAGCTATTATCTCTTGTCTTGGCAAAATTTCATCTTATTGTGTATGGAAAATATTTAACACAAATTCAAAAATATGTTAAAAACATGTATTCGAAAGAAAAAGAGTTCATCAAGTATTTGAAAAATGAACACGTATTAAAAAAGTTAAAAACATGTATTTGTAAAAATGTTAATCATGTATTTGGAAAATGTTAAACGTGTATAAAAAATGTTCCTTGTATATACCAAATATGTGTAATGTGTATGGAAAAGTTAGACATGTGTTGAGAGAAAGAAGGAAACAAAGAAAACCCCTAAAATTGAGAAAAGAAAACCGGATAAAAGAAGAAAAAAATAAAACCAAGGAAACATAAAGAAATCCAATACAAAACAATGGGATCCATGATAAAGAAAAACAACAGGATAAAACTCATGCGATAGCCTAGTATTGGGCTAGCCTAGTAACTTCGTGCCAGAGACGAGACCTACTTACGTTTCGTGCGCCATCTGTTCTTAGTAAATCCTTTGTTGCTAATAGGCGGCCCATCCGTCTGATCACACAGAGGCTCCAACTAGTTTTGTGATACTTTTTGAAGTTTTCGACAAGTTTTTGCTACTTGTTAGCGTTGGTCAATTCAATCATAAGTACTTGTAGTCAATGGATTTTGCTATTTGTTAGCGTCGGCCACTCCCACATAATTTTTTTGGATAGATGATTATCACTATCGTTTCGTAACGAATTGCCTAGGGACAATCCTTTTCTTTATTTTTTTTTAAAATCCTTTACTTTATTGTTCTTTTGCAAATCAGCAACTAACTTTTATTTTTGCGTTGTTTATTATATTGCAAAGCTATCTATTTTTTTCCCTAGAGTAGATTTATATCTTGTTTCTAGGTAAAGCAAACGTTCGGCCCACTATAATTCTTCCATGTCCAACAAGCGCTCAAGCTCTACATCTAACCCTTCTGCCTCTGAACTTTCTACTGCAAGGATAATGTATCCCTCGCAACACTCTCTAGTTCTCTCTAAGCCAATTTAATTTTCTTCGAAGGTTTCTTCAGAATTGTTCTGTCCCGTTTATACAACTGCTTGTGCACAACAGCGAGTCATTCTGCAAGATTTACCTTTAGCTGCTACAGAGCACTACCAAGCTTGCTTGACAACCTCCCGAAATTTGTCCTCCCTTAGCTAGCGGGCTTCGAATCGAAGGACCAATTGTCTCATTCTGGATGCTGTTGCAAGGGAAGCTCACCAAGAAGTACCCTGCTGCATTCATGGTCGTGTTCAGCTCACTGCAGGCAGGGCACTGGTACTCGCCACCTCTCATTTTGGCTGCTCCGAGGAAGTATACAGATTGCAACTATTCTTTTCGCGATACGTAAGATTGCTCAGATAACCACCAACCGATAAAGAATCAGTAAAAACGTCCGTTAGCTATAAAAAGACTATCAACCAATCTTTTCGTTTCTTGATTACAGCTATTTGACCCTACTTGTCTGGACATAAACTAGAATTATTTAACACCGGTTCAGGTTCAGCTTAATGTACACTGAAACTTTGCACTATTGCTGTACAGGGAGTGGGAATATCGGGGATAGGACATGTACTAATGACCCGGTGCACTGAGCATAGAGAGGGCCGGTGTTCACTGCAGGCTTCTTGCCTCTCATTTGGATCATTGCTGGAGCCCTTGATCTCCTCGTCCTTCATGAACAGCTTTACGTGGGAAGGTATTGGATATACTACTAAAAGTTCAGGAGCAAGTCTATGACAGAGAAATATGAAAAGTAAGAATAAACTCTTTAGTTTTCCGGTAGCACATCATGTGAAATGTCATGCTTATTAAATTAGCGGTTTACTTTTCTCAAAGTCTAGTACAGATCATATGTCCTAAATGGATAGGAGAAAAATTCTAATCCAGATATCGTTGTATACTTGCATTATGACATACTCTACCTATAAGGACAAAGAATTGACATGCTTCTTAAATGATGCAAGTGTAAATACCTATCAACATCGACTATCACCAATGGACATATGATGCTATCAACTACCAGCCAGAAGACAACTTTGCTTTAAGACATAGAACTTCGGCAAAACAATGGAGAAGTCACACTTGTGTTTCCCTTTTTGTCTTGGAGGTGTGGTAGGTGCTGCTCTTGTCAATTAGGGAAAATCATGTATTTGAAAAATGTTAAACTTGTATAAAAAGTATTCCTAATATATATGTAAAATGTACAATTGTGTATGAAAAATTTAGACATGTGTTGATGAAAAAAGAAAAAAGCGGTGACAACCAAAGAAACGGAGGAAATAAAAACCTCAGAAAAGACAAAAAATAAAAAACCTGAAGAAAACCATGAAAACCCATGGGAAAATAAAGAAAAATCAAAAAAAGCAAAACAAAACCGAAGAAGAACAAAAAAACCTAGAAAAGAAACCAAAGAAAATAAATAAAGAAAGTAGAATATAATAGAAAAAACCCAATAAAAACGGAGAAAGGTATCAAAGAAAAACCAAAAAGAAAAGAAAGAAAAGAAAAGAACAATAAAACCAGAATAAAACAAAGAAAACGATGAAAAAACAATGGAAAAACAGAAAAACCGAAGAAGCCCATGAAGAAAAAAAATTAAAAAATCACGAGCAAATCGCAGCAAACACTGAGATAGAGCGAGCCAGCGGGCGCTAAGAAATGGGCCGACCTTCAGGCGAGACAGAAGCTAGTCTCCCTGTAAGTGAAGAAACCCTTAGTCGCTTCTTTATTTGCAAGCAAGCACAGACACCAATAACTTGGTACGGCAAAAAAAAAATCTAATCTTGCTGGAGATATTTCAAAACTCAGAGTGTTTGATTAGACCCTTACAAATTAACCGAACGGAAATAAAATGAAGATACAAAAAGGTCTTCTTAACATCATCCACTAGACTAGGCCGGCTTCCTTCCTTGCCTACAGAAATAGTATTAATTGCCGAAGTGAAGACACACAAATCATCTCCAGCATGGTTTGCCAACAATTGCTAGCAGCTTCAACTGCTATGTTTCCGACCAAGTCTCTTCGTTTTCGACAAAAATAGCTAAGGAAAAGGCACGGATGCTGGAAGCTTCAAGTAGCATGCAATATAATAAAAGAACTTGTTATAGCTATGCTCATGATCTTGTTCAATGTCATTTAGCTCATGAAGTTTCCCAGTGCTGATGGCGTACGAACGAACCTGGTTTTCCTGGTCAAGGAGGAATATGACGTCACTCTCCAAGTCGAGAGCGACAATCTTGTAAGCACAATTCCGACACTGTTGTGTGAAGTCATAGTGAGCAAGGTCATCTCTTCCAAACGCATCTCTCATACTAAGACGATGCTTCATACTCCACTTGTAAGGCCCGGAAACATCGATACTCCAGATCCGGATCGCACTCCCATCCACCTCTGGCAATGCAAAGTGCAAGGCCCCTAGAGAGTGTCCAAAGAAACCTCGAGTGTACATACCAAAGGAAAGGCCATTCGGAGACTCAACAGAAGGGTCGTTTGGCAACTTGATAGTCCGACGACTAGGCGGTATGCGGGAACTCATTGCCTCAAAGCCATTCAGCACCAAGATCCTCCTTGAATTCCTCCGCAGACTAAACAGATAAAGTGAACCATCTATGAACAAGTGTCGGTATCCAATAACAGTGGGCTTCCCAGAATTCCACCATGCATCATACCCAAGCCATGTGGAAAGGTTGGATGAAAACACCTCGAGCCCGCTCAAGAATGAAGTTAAAGGATCCCGTTTAAAGTTGAGGACATAGAACTGTGGGGAACATGACGGGTTGAAAACCAACATAGCATCACAAATACCATGTTCTTGGTAAGGACGGCTATCAGGCAGCTTTGTCCACTCTCGTGTTGCGGGGTTGCACACAATGAAGCGGTAGATAATTGTACGATTGCTCCAATCCATGCTCCTACGCATGCAAAGGACTAGGCCATTGCAGCAAACCATAAGCTCCAGTTGTGGGTACTGCGGCAAGAAACTAAGTGCTCCATCAATTTGCTCCACGTTTCGGGGCTGGCCAATAAGCTTGGTAGCCTTCTTATCCTGGTCTTGGTATTGGCAGAAAAGGCTAGTGGGAATTTTCGGCAGGTTCTCATGGTAGTTTGGATTTGATGAGAAGGCGACGCCAGGGCTTGTAGACACATTTGAAGCGGCAAAAAGACTTGAACGGCAGCCGGGAGAGGACTTCCACCACCAGATCATCAGGTAGCGTACCAACAACCATAGGGTCCATCCCCCTATTATGGTAGTAGTAGTTCACTCGAAGTCCAAACTGATAATATCAGCAACAGCCTTCTCCGAACTTGGAAAGAAAGAAACCTGCAATGGAATCCAATCATTTGATCAAACAAATCAAATTTGCAGGTGAGAGAAGGTACACACACAGCGATGTCGCTGGTAGAGGCTAATTTTAGGTAACAAAACCGCGCTGCAGTAAGTACGATGCTTTCAATCCGCTTGGCCAACCAAAATGGTGCAAGGAGGAACACAATTACCTACCTTAACTGCAGACACAAATCGATGTAGCAGGAGCAGGTGGCCACTCGGTCACTAGGGTAGTCAGACCAGAGGGTACTCAAGTGCAGGTAAAGAGGCAGGGCTTTGTAGAATAGGAGAACCTTGGGGGAGAGAGGAATGGCGGGTGTGCTTGTTAGTGAGGTAGGCGTAGTTGGAATAATGTATTTAAGAACTTCGTGGAAGGTGGTGGTGCATGTAGCGTATAGTAGGAAGAACGGATTAAAGCACTTCTTGGAAGGTGGGTGGGCAAAGGCAAAGGGAAAGCAGGGCAAAGGCAATGGCAACCTAGCAGGGCTTGCTTCCCCGTAACAATGTTCATTTATACTCTTTCTTGCGGCATTGACACAGACATTTGGACTAACTTTTATCTGAACCAACCCCTTGCCTGTTTGCTAGCTAAAGAGCCTCTATTGCAAATTGACTTGGCAAGAATTATTAATGACAGTAGCAGCAAAAGATTGTGCCAGTGTTGGCCAGCACTACAGACTATGGTTCTTAATATATAATATGTGCTAGTGTCGTTAGTTGTACATCACTACAGACTATGGTTCTTAATATAAAACAAGTCCTATAAAATATGTGATAAGGACCAAGCCCACATAAACAAAGGGCAGATAGACCAGAAAAAGGTGATATTCAGTAGAAAAGGTGATATCCCGTTTATGGTCACTGCAGTGTCAGAAGGAGAGAACAGGTGTGATACACAATTAAGAAACTATTAGTTGAGACATAACTGAAAGGTGTGATACACAATTGATGCCACTGACTGACTGCAAAACAAAGGTGACACGGCATGCACCATCTATGCTGCTGGTATTCCATTTCTTGTATCTTATTTTCTACGCAGAACAAGGTAAACTTGGCACAATGGCCCACATACATTACAGGTCACTGACACAATGGCCCACAAGCTCATCATATGAAAAGGCTCTATGGGTTGCATATCCCAGCCTAGGACCAGCACGCATTCTCCGGGCGCCTGCATGTCAACATATGTGAGGCGATCAGTAACACATGGATTGGAATGAGTCAGTACCGTGTCCACAATTATGAGACAACTGAATGAAAAATGGTCACGGGATAGCATGATGGCAACGGACGGTCTGACAACATAATACATGTATTTCGCACTTGCAGAAACAACACTAAAAATAATAAAAGCTATCCGTTCTTCCTTTGCAGAAGCATCCATAGCTTGGTGAACTGGAAACATGTATAACAAGCTTGTTCTATCTTTACAATGTTATTATCACGTCCACCTTAGAAACAGAGCACCGGGGAATTGGACGACACAATACACTGAAATCAGGTAGTTTTTGGCATTTAGACAGTGTTAGTTCAGACCCTTACAAAATAACACAATGGGAACAAAAGAAAAATATAGAAGACCTTTTTAAAATGATTCCTAGACTATGCTTGATTCTTTCCAGCACTATCACTCGCCAAAATGAAGACACATACAGATTAGCCCAGCTTGATTTTCCAACAACTGCTAGCAATTTCGACCGCCACGTCCGCCGATCAAGCCTCTTTGCTTCCAACAAATGTGGCTGAGGTAAAGGCACATAAGCTGGAAGCTTTGAGTAGCACGCCACATAGTGGTAAGACTTTTCGTAGACATGATCATGATCTTGTTCAATTTCATCGAGTTCAGGAAGTTCCCCATTACTTTTTTTTCCGACAAAGGGTGAATTTTATTGGCTCAAAATGAAGCATCAAGAGGATACAAACACAATAAGAACACCTGATGCGACCCCGTCTTCGGAGAAAAGGGTGTTCAAGGGGAGGTCCGATCTTCACGGTGTAGGATCGATAAATGGATGGGGATAATTAGCTGCAAGCAGCCGGAAAACGGAAAATAAGAGATTATGACCCAACGAGGAGGATGCTCACCGAAGCCCGCAATCCAACATTCGCTGATCCACAACCCGCAATACTAGCCCACACAACCACGCTCAATTCGTGGAGCATGGGATAGGTGCAATCCGCAAGGGAAACCACGAACTCTAACCCACACAACATGATCTCATCGTGGAGCACGAATTAGGAGCAATTTCTCAAGGAATCACGAGAATAAGGGTAACAGGAGCTCTCCAATCTCAGGAGGAGTCTATGTCTTTGGTCTTTGATAGAAATGGCAAAAGTCCCCAACGAAGGGAAGAGCTAGCCTATTTATAATCGAGACAACCCCCCTGGTTAGGTGTGAAAGAGAACTAGCTTCTGGAACCAGCTTAGGTGTGAAAGTGAACCAGCTTTGTTTGACTAAATGGCTTGAACACTTAATGAGGTAGCTTCTGGAAAACTCTCGTTTGAGGTGGTTGGTAGTTCCCGACCAAACATTGTTCACTGGGGTCGAACAATATTTCCTTCAGCAGAAAACTCGAGTTCTGGAAACCTTTCGCAAGTTGGGATATCCAAACTCGTGCAAAATATTGTCTCGTCAGAATCGAAACAATGTTTCTTCAGCAGACAACTCATTTCTTCATGAGCTCCTAATTTTGTTTCTTTGTCATAAAACATGGTTTTGCACGGACTAAAATGTGTTTGGCCTTCTTCGATATTGCACCTAAGTTCAACCAACAACAAAGGAGGTGAAGGCACAACCATGTTTTCAAGGTCAAATGATAGACTTAAGTTGGCGTTCACTTGATCATGTATTTGCATTGCGCGACTTCTTGTGATTGGACCGTTGATGATTGGTGGTGTGGTGCCCATGGTTGGGATGTCCTCATCATCCTCCCCCTCTTGAGAAGGAGTCATCCTCGACTCTAATGGCCCAAAGTATGGGGAAAGATCCGAGACATTGAAGGTTGGGCTAACACCATATTCTTCTGGAAGATCGATCTTGTAAGCATTGTCGTTGATCCTCTTGAGCACTGCAAATGGTCCATCGCCGCGGCTGCAACTTGCACTTGCGTTGCTCAGGAAAACGGTCCTTCCGAAGGTGTACCCATACCAAATCGCCTTGCTCGAACACCAGCTTCTTCCTGTTCTTGTTTACCCGCTTCGTATATTGTCCAGTCATTTTCTCAATGTTCTCCTTTGCTTGGGCATGACGTTTCTTGACGAAATCAGCACGCTTATTTGCATCAAGGCTGGTTCTTTCCTGCATTGGCAAAGGCAAAAGATCGATGGGAGCAATAGGTTTGAAGCCATAAACAAGTTCAAATGGGCAAAATTTAGTGGTCGAATGTACCGCCCTGTTATACGCGAACTCCACATGAGGTAGGCACTCTTCCCACATCTTCAAATTCTTCTTGAGGACTGCTCGCAACATCATGGACAATGTCTGGTTGACAACTTCAGTCTGTCCATCAGTTTGTGGGTGGCATGTCGTGGAAAATAGGAGCTTGGTGCCAAGTTTTCCCCACAAGGTCTTCCAAAAGTAGCTCAAAAATTTGGTGTCACGGTCTGACACAATCGTGTGTGGTACTCCATGTAGCCGCACAACTTTCCTGAAAAACAAATCAGCAATGTCTGAAGCATCATCGCTCTTATGACATGGGATAAAATGTGCCATTTTGCTAAAACGATCAACTACCACAAACACCGAGTAACTCCCCCTCTTAATCCATGGTAAACCAAGAACAAAATCCATATAAATATCTTCCCATGGAGTATTCAGAATAGATAGAGGAGTATATAAACCATGAGGATTCAAGCAGGACTTAGCTTTGTGACAAATCTCGCACCTCATCACGTAGCGTTCCACATCACGTCTCATTCGCGGCCAAAAGAAGTGATCAACGAGTACACTTTCAGTTTTCTTGGCTCCAAAATGTCCCACGAGACCACCAGCGTGAGCCTCCTGCAAGAGCAACAAACGAACAGAACAATCGGGGATGCACAATTTGTTAGCTCAAAATAGAAATCCATCATAACTTTTGAGTTGGCCCTTTCTTGTACTTTATCGGGGATGCTCCATTTTGCATGTCTACGGTTCAGTTTGAGTTGGCCCTTTAGATGTTTTAAAGATTCATGGTTAGGATGTATTACAAACTCTTTTGGCCACAAGTAATGCTGCCATGTTTCTAGGGATCGAACAAGTGCATGCAATTCTTTATCATAGACGGAATAATTAAGAGTTGGACCATTAAGCTTCTCACTAAAATAGGCGATGGGTTTACCTTCTTGCATTAGAACTCCACCAATGCCAACACCACTTGCATCACATTCAATCTCAAATATCTTACCAAAATCAGGAAGTGAAAGCAATGGGGCTGATGTCAATCTCATCTTCAGTTCTTGTAAGGACTTGTCTTGGACATCACCCCATTGGAATGGAGTGTCTTTCTTCGTTAACTCATTCATTGGTGCAACAATGGTGCTGAAATCCTTCACGAACCGGTGATAGAAACCTGCAAGTCCGAGGAAGCTATGTATCTGGCTCACATTTTGTGGAGGCATCCACTCACGAATAGCCTTGATCTTCTCTTCATCGACCTCCACACCTTTTGCTGAAACAACAAGCCAAGAAACACAACCTTGTTTGTGCAAAATGTGCACTTTCCCATGTGAGCATACAACTTTTCCTCCCGTAGGACACCAAGCACACATTTTATATGTCCAACATGATCCTCCAAAGTTTTCCTATAAATCAATATGTCATCAAAGTAAACCACTACAACTTGCCAATACAGGATCTAAGCACATGATTCATCAATCTCATGAAAGTACTAGGTGCATTCATTAATCCAAAAGGCATAACCAACCATTCATACAAGCCACATTTTGTCTTAAATGTAGTTTTCCATTCGTCACCCTCTTTCATTCTTACTTGGTGGTAACCACTTCGCAAATCAATTTTGGAAAATATGGTGGAGCCACAAAGTTCATCAAGCATGTCATCAAGCCTAGGAATAGGGTGCCGATATCTCACAGTTATGTTGTTAATGGATCTACAATCAGTGCACATGCGCATGGTACCATCTTTTTTTGGAACTAAAAGTATGGTAACAGCACAAGGAGAAAGACTTTCCCTTACATACTCTCTGTTAAGAAGATCTTCTACTTGCCTCTGAATTTCCTTCGTCTCCTCCGGGTTTGCTCGGTACGGTGGTTGGTTTGGCAGTGGGGTGCCCGGTACCAAGTCGATTTGGTGCTCAATGCCTCGCTTCGGTGGCAAACCAGGTGGTACCTCCTTGGGAAACACATCCTCATACTCCTGCAAAAGATAAAAAACAACACTAGGAAGAGTTGAGGGTAAATTGTTAGCAGCCAATAAAGTTTCCTTGTACATGAGTACAAAGAATGGAGTATTAGGTTCTCTCAATTCCCGCATATCCCTTTTCCTAGCCATCATAACTAATCCCTGTTTTTCCCGGGGCTTGGTCATATTTGGCTATGGAAACACTCCCTCACTATGGTGGTGGCTCACTCGTTGTGTATGACCACTCTCTCCCTTTTTCTTTCCTTTTCTTTTCATTTCATCAAGATAGACTTCCTCGGGTGTCATGGGCAGCCAAGTGAACTTTTCTCCTCTATGGACAAAACATAAGCGATTCGCACGCCCGCTGATTTGCACATCACGGTCATGCAACCACGGTCGTCCAAGAAGCAAGTGACAAGCGTGCATCGGCACCACATCACACTCAACATCATCTTGATATGTCCCTACTGAAATTGGTATTCGCACGCTGCTAATCACCTTAATTGCGCCACAATCATTCAACCATTGCATGCGGTATGGATGTGGGTGACGTTTTGTTTGCAATTGAAGCTTCTCGACTATCACTGTGCTGGCAATATTGTTGCAGCTGCCACTATCAACAATCACTCGACATATCTTTGAGTTGATAAGGCAACGGGTGTGGAAAATATTATGCCGCTGCCCCTTTGCCTCCTCCACAACCTGGGCATTAAGTGAACGACATACAACCAAAGCTCCACCATGAAGTTCTTCATGAGATAAAATAGTTCCCCCTACTTCCCAACCTTGATCCTCTTCCACTTCATCATTGCCACCTTCAGGGTCACTATCAGACTCCCATTCACCTCGTTCATTGATGATCATAGTTCGTTTGCTTGGACATTCCGAAGAAATATGACCTCTTCCTTTGCACTTGTGGCATTGAATGTCGCTGCTGCGTATAGAACACTTTTCTGGAGGTGGAGCAGAGGATACTCCTGCTGTAGCTGATGGCCTCTTATCTTGATTGCGAATAGCAGGTGAGGAAGCCGTCGAGGCATGTGGGTGCCTAGGTGGTGCACCCTCAAACTGAGAACCATATGGCTGTTGTGTTCACTGCCATGAGCGTGTGGTGGTGCGGCCTTGGAAAGCACAAGTACGACCATTACACATATTCTTTTTCTCAACTCTTATAGCTTGATGTACCACATCTTATAATGTATCATAAGGAAACACCTCCACAAAATCCGATATTTCATCATTCAGCCCATGTAAAAATCTCGCCATCTTTGCCTCATCACTTTCACGGGTTCTTGTCCGAATTAGCAGCACCTCCATATCTTTATAGTACTCCTCAACAGTGCGGGAACCTTGAGTGAGCCCCTACAACCGCTTGTACAATTGCCTCTCATAGTATGATGGAATAAAACGGCGCCTCATGACTTCCTTCATCAAAGTCCAGCTGCGGATATGATTATTGCCTGACATCAACCGATCGTCTTGCAGCTGATTCCACCAAAGAAAACTATTTACACGGGAAAGCTCCCAACAAGTAAAAGAAGAACAAGAAATCTTTTTGGATTTTCTTTTAATTACTACTAGAAGCATGGAAAGTAAACTAGCTAAAAGCTACAACTATTTTTTTTTGGTTTTTCTCAAGGTTATTCAAACACACAAGAAGAAAGCGAGAAAAGAAAAATAACTAACATGGATAATACAGTGAAAAAGTATGAGCACCGACAACTAGCATGAGTGTGTGAACATGAATATAATGTCGGTGAGAAATACGTACTCCCCCAAGCTTAGGCTTTTGGCCTAAGTTGGTTACGCCCATGGATCAAAGTTGTAGCTGGGGTCGTACTGAGATGCAGCAGCTATTGCCTCATGAGCTGCCGCTTGGAGGCGAGCTGCCTCCGTCCTCCCCTTATACTCGTTCGCCTCCTCCCTGGTTATAATAAATCTCCGTTTTGTCTGAAAGTCAAAGAAAGTAGGAGCAAAGAGAGCAATATGGAAAATGCGGCGCCTGTCAAACATTAGTCAGTACTAGAGAGGCTGTTCATTCCTCTCAATAAACTGATGGCGAACCATAGCATTATAATCTAGATAAGCAGGAGGTAACTCAATATCATATTCTTATATGCGTACACCAAGATAGTTAGCTACACGAGTTGCATAAATTCCACCAAACAAGTCTCCGCTTAAACCATTAAGATGCAACCTTCGTCCAACAATAGCCCCCCAAGTTATATTGTTTATCTTCTAATATCGCGCTTTTAAGGACACAAAGATCTGGAACACATATGTGACAAGCCTCATCTTTACCATTAATGCATCTACCTATGAAGAGAGCAAAATAATATATGGCAGGAAAATGAATGCTCCCTAAGGTAGCTTGTGTTATTTCTCTAGATTCCCCCACAGTGATACTAGCAAGAAAATCCTTATATTCAGATTTGCGAGGTTCATTAATATTGCCCACTGCGGGAGTTTACAAGCAGTATTACAATCTCCTAGGTCCATGGTATATGATTTATCATAAAGATCAATCAGAACAATGTGAGAATTGCGTGATGATGTAAATTTAAACCTTCTCACAAAGGAATCAGTTAGATAGTGGTGTTGTAAACACTTATCTGACACGAAGTCCTCAAGATCAGCATTACGCACATACGTGTCAAATTCCTCCTTAATTCCTGCTTGGACCATAAAATTTTCTGACGGCCATTCACAAGGCCGCACTTGAGCTTCCCTTGGTGGTTCAGTGTCCGACTCACGTATCGCGAGCCTTGGGCCTTGCTTCCTTGAGGAACCACCTTGGTACATTTTCCTAAACATATTCCTTCCTCTGAAAAATTTCTGAAATTTTTAGTGACTCAAAATAAAAGTGAACCAAACTTAATAAAATTGATAGCAACTACTCCCACAAGTGCCTGGAGACTATATCATGCATTAGAACTACTTGAAACCAACTAAATTTGACATGCCAGTTCAAGAACAGGGTCACCTAAGCAGCAGAAATTTGCAATGAATAAAACGGTAGAACAAAAACTAATTGGACCATTGGAGGAGTCACATACCGAAGAACAATCCCCCAAACAGTTTTGTGAATGGAGCTTTGAGCAAGGAGATCGAAAATCGCAGCAAGATGAGCTAGAACTCGTGCTTGAGCTGGTTGGTGATTTTTTTGGAAGGAAAAAGGAGTGTGTGGGTGCAGGAATAGGTGGAGGGGAGCCACCATGGGCTCACGAGGCAGGGGGCGCGCCCTGGACCCTCGTGGCCAGGTGCTGGCTCCCTCTGATGTGTTCTCAGTGCCAGATATTCTCAAATATTCTAGAAAAAATAATATTTCAATTTCAGGGCATTTGGAGAACTTTTATTTTTGGGGTATTTTTTATTGCATGGATAATTCAGAAAATAGACGGAATATACTATTTTTGCTTTATTTAATTTAAATAACAAAAAGTAAAAAGGAGGGTACAGAAACTTGTGCTTTCTAACTTCGTCCATCTCATGCTCATCAAAAGAAATCTACTAACAAGGTTGATCAAATCTTGTTAACAAACTCATTTCGAATCGCATGAAACCGGAGAAATTTCGAATAACACTGGGTTACCTCAACGGGGATATGCACGTCCCCAATAATAAGAATATCATATTTCTTCTTGACAGTAGGAAAAGGAAATTCAAAACCTCCAATAGTAATAGATGGAATTTTTCCAATAGAATTGATACTATGGACTTGAGATTATTTCCTCGGAAAGTGTACCGTATGCTCATTCCCATTAACATGAAAAGTGACATTGCCTTTATTACAATCAATAATAGCCCCTGCAGTATTCAAAAAGGGTCTACCAAGGATAATCGACATACTATCGTCCTCGGGAATATCAAGAATAACAAAGTCCGTTAAAATAGTAATGTTTGCAACTATAACAGGCACATCCTCACAAATGCCGACAGGTATAGCAGTTGATTTATCGGCCATTTGCAAAGATATTTCAGTAGGTGTCAACTTATTCAAATCAAGTCTACGATATAAAGAAAGTGGCATAACACTAACACCGGCTCCAAATCAAGTCTATGTTTTTTGAAGACTTTATATCGTAAAAAACTTATAAACAAGGATAGAAATGATATATATATTTTCCACTGATTAAAATCGAGGGAGGAAGGATTTAGTGGCAGCATAACTTGCAGTGAAAATTTATCCTAAATCTGCATAATATCCGGTGATCTCCTGCGATTTTAGCTTCAACAACGATTGTGACATTCTTGTGGCCAAATTGCATGTGATTTAAAATCATGAGAGGAGATGGAATTGAGTGATCTATCTACATATGTAGCCACTTGCAGATACAAATGGAGTTATCCAATACTGTCCAGCTAGTTTTTTTCCTTCCAAGCGGGCACTGCCCCCTTCCATTAATAATTTCTTAATGGAAATACAAAATCTGCCTCTTCGGTAAGACCAGCAACACAACCAAGAGGACAAAAACCATCAGGAAAAAAGAAAGGGGAAGAGCGAGTTGGTGCAAAACCTGCTTTGTAGAGCTCGCCATCAAACTCCACAGAGTCTTTAACAGAGTACTGTCCAGCTAGCTAGCTAAGCTTATCCAGTTAATTAATCAAAGAAATCAAGCAATTTCGTGTTAGTGATCTGACGTCAGCTATGTAGCTTAAAGGAGGGTCAGAGGAACCTTCCATCATGGCTCAAATCAGGCTATAATTGCTGTTTGCTGTTGGTGAACAAACAATTGCCCAACAGCAGCAAACAATTCTTTGCTGTCTATACAATTGTCCAACAACAGCAAACAATTTCTACATAAACAACTGTCCAACAGCAGCTGTTTTTTGTTTGCTCTTGACCCTAAATTAGTTATCTGAGCTATGTAACTTTCATCACTAACTTCCATCATGGGTTAGAGGAACCTTCTATGACGAGAGATCGATCTCTCGTCAGGCTTATGAACACATTCTGTTTGCTGTTGAGAACCAATTGGCATTCGGTCCCTTCACGGATCTGCATCGTATTTTGGTTTTACTTTTGTACTGTGCGGCATCAGGCTGTGAGGCATCCATAGGACTTAAAAAGCTCTCTCGGGTTTATGCTTATTTATGTAGTAATCGGGATTAGATCTTGACTTAGACCGGCTCTCTCGCTTGGTCTCGGTCCCAATGTTAATTAGCCGGCTAGCCTGTTAAGGTTAGCTAGCCGCCAAGCTCACATGGATGGATGGAGTACTACTTATAATTCTATGACCTGCTTGTAGTACTACCTCCATCCTGTTTTATTAGTTTTCTTTGTATTTTATGTTAAACTTTGATCTTAGAATACCAATACAATGATATAATTTTTGGTGACATGCACTAACATTTTGTTAGTTAAATCTATGATTAAAATTTACCACAAAATATGAAGGGAACAAATAAACCAGGACGGAGGTAGTATATATATAGGAAGTTATTGGGGGTTGGTCGTGAAGGATACCACTTGCCTCGTCACCATGATTGAGATGAGGAGGACCTGGTGGGGAGGCCACAGTTGGTGGAAGACAAAGTATTACGCTACTCGAAATCCTAACATACCGAAAGATATACAGAGTCCGCAATCCCATATATTCTACGGGAGTCCCGACACATATATAAAAAACTAATGGCACATCTATCGGACTCTAACTTTCCCATTGGGCTCCCCACTCTCAACACCAACTAAAAGCTATCAGTTAAGTATTCATATTTCAATAAACAAATTTAAGTATTAATATTTTCCACATTCTTGTTTCTTTGCTGGGATAAGCATTCATCGTCAACCAAACAATTTTCTAAAATTGTCAGGTTGAACCCTAGTATTGTTTTTAAGTTTTTGTAGATATATATCACTCTCTGACCTAGAAGAAGCTGGGTTAATATGGTCAAGCTGGGACAAAGGAACATAACAGGATGAAAAGACTTCAAAACTGATGCTGCCTGTTGTATTACGTTCAAAATACCGGCAAAAAGAAAGTATTATGTTCAAATTTAAACGAGAGGGTTAGTCCTGTGTTTCCTTTTGATGGAATGAAAGCGTGAAACACCTTTTGGGATATTACTCTTATTTTACCAAATCTGAACTTCTCAAGCACTTGGTGTGTTCCATATGTTCCATCAATCAAACCAATTGTAGTGTGAACCAATGCATTCTTTCCAGCCAACCTCCCCAGATGGACATAAGGAAAAACTGGTTGGTGGAGCATTATGCATGGCTAATGGCGGCCTTCTCGAGAAAATAGTGCTTCTTTAGAATTTGACCTTGTCGATTTGTAGTACATGAAAATCCACCATAACCATGCTTTGCAGTACTTGGGAATGCATCTAGCTAAGAAGGTTAGATGATGCCAATGCTATTACATGCTGCTTCCTGAAAAATTATATAACACAAACTCCACGTTGGAATCCATGACCAATGTTGGGTACGGAAATGCTGATCGAAGTGATATATAAATAGTGCAGATGACATACATACTGTTGGAATACAATACAATATACAATATCGACACACTTTTCTAGAATTCAAGGAGCCTGAATTCGAATTAAACATCCTCTTGAGATGGTTGGCGCCTGTTAATCTCGATGATGCCAGAATGAGTAAGGAGGACCCAGATGTGGGTCAGAAACTCTCCGCCTTTTGCAAGAAGTTTCATGTGCCCTTTAACATTATGTGTGGGTGCGATGTAGAGAATCTTCTCGGACCAGAAATCGGCAATTATTTTCCAACAAGTAGCATTGGCCTTGAGCTGCTTTCCCAGCTTCACGCCTCTCATGAAGATGCTCCTTCCGTCTTCTTTGTCTTCGAATTCGTCCATAGCCTGGGTGATACCAGAATTCGGGAATTTTAAAACTTCGTTGAAGACACCTTGCACATCAGCCATGGCCGACTTTGTATCTCCGAAGTTCTCTGGAAGCAATTCTGGGGCAGATTTCATCAGGTACGCACAATATCTTGATAGGCTGACTGAAACTTGCTTGTTGACACCCATCAGTTGTCCATCACCAGATATCGGTGGATCGCAGTAATAAGTCGCTACATTCCAAATCAGCATGATCTCTGCCTGAGATTGACCTATGAGTGACCAACAAAGCTCTTCAAGGACACCATTCCTCCCTAATGACCCTTCTCCATTAGTTGGTACACCATCACATGATACGAGTGACTCAACCACTGCTTGCCTAACTGTTTGCAGGTCACGACCAGACAACTCAGAATTAGTGGCCCCCAAAACCATTGAGTGCTGTCCAATACTATTCTTCCAGTAACCAAATATCGTAAATCTGCTAATATAGCTGATAAGCTTCTCCGTGAAAGAATTGTGTATGTACCAAGAAGTGCTTTTGGCATACCTACAAGTAACCGACACCTTGCACCAGTCTGAGGCCAAATAAAATGCAGCTTGCAGTATCTCTACCAGCAGGATCGTGGCCAGAACAAGGAGAGTGATGATGTCGTCAGCCCTTTTGTTCTGAACTTCAATGATAGCACTGGGTGTCCTAACATCCAGTTTTCTTTGCACTACAAAAGATGCAAGTAAGGAAAGCAGAAGAATCCTCACCAAGAAGAGAAAGAAGAATCCTGCCTCCCCTTCAAAGATGATAGCATGTTTAGTTAGGAAGTGGTCATGGCAGAACCCCAGTTCCATTTCAACAATCCTGAAAGCTCTCTTACATCCGGCTTCTGTCTTAAGCAATCCACTGAGTAAAAAATGGTGGGTTCCAGCAAGGCATTCCTTGGGAATCGTCATTCCGTAGTACCGCTGCTTCAGTAGCTGATACATGGAGAAGGCGAGACACGTGTCCTTGAGCCCTTCGCTGTGATCAGTACCTGAGCTGAGGAGCCTTCCATCACAGTGCCAGATCTGGTCGATGGTGACTTGAGCACCGTATCCACCAATATGAACAGGGTATTTATAGCCTTTCAAATTGATGCTGCTGGCAGGATCAATCCCTTCGCTGTCAGAAGCCACAGCTGCAGCAGGAAGTTTCTCCAAGAACTTGGCAAATTTTCTGGCTTTGTTATAGCCGAGCTCAACCAACACGCATGCAATCTCTCTACACACGATTACCATGAACATTGTAATCATAGTGAGAAGAGCGATGACAATTGACGGAGACTTAATAATTGCAGGATTGTGAAATTGGGCGAAAGAAGGCTTGAAGCTCATGCTATACGGGAGAAGTAGATAGCAGATGAACGTAACGTAGACGGAGTACTGTACAATATTGAAAACCCCCCGCTTCCATTGCCTGTTGTCGTCGAGCTCGTAGACCCTGGCGGCGTTGGTGTACCCAGCGGCCATAAGCAATGAGATGGCCCAGATGGGGTACATCACATTCTTCACCGGAGACGACTGCATCAAGCCTAGGGTGTAGGCGATGGCCGGGAGCGACACAGTGTAGGTCATCCACGTACCTCCTTGGACAAGCAGATTGGTGGATTGCCGCCTAAAGGAGCCCAGGATGAGCTGCAGGAGTAGAAGCAAAATGATCCCCGACGTGAAAACCTCCGCCTGGATGACGGTTCTCCGCGGGTGATTCAGGTACGGGGATAGAGCCTCCAGTGCGGCTGTCTTGTTCATGGACTCCATCCCCATCGGAGAACACACCACGTACCTACTCTTTGGACAAAGGGGGGTCGCTGTTGGCTTGGCTAGCTAGGATGTCTGGATGTCGACTACTGGGGCTTGTGCTCTGACTAACTGCCTTGCAGCTTTGGTATGCATGCATGAGCCAAAGCTATTCCAAAGCACCCTATACATGTTTTTGGAAGCAATTAAGGGATATGACTATTTTATGTAGAGAAAGGGATTCTTGACCCACACCAGCTCCATCGCTCGGTCTTGGTCGTAATGTTAATTATACGGCCAGCCGTTGAGCTCATATGATGCTGGCGACGTATAAAATACTAATGGCACATCTACCCAACCTCTGACCTTCACGGCAATCATGTTCTCAAATGTCAAACCCAATCAAACGCTAGCAATTAGGTACGTCATACTCTGTAATAAGTGCACACATCAAAGGTACCAGAACAATTCAACACAAGGTGCAACAAAAATCCAACTTCAAGTAGTAACAAGAATTTCATAATTATAAAACACATATCATGACTGTTACAAAGAATAAAAAATGACACATGGACTAAGTCATGGCTAGTAGATAAACAAAAACAAAACAAGAGAGAGGAACAAGTTCATGATCGCCGCCTCTCTGCCACCTCACTTTTGGCCCGAGGATGTTTCGACCTCCGCTTACCTCATTAATATTCAACCCTCCTCTGCTCTGCGGCGTGGCGTTGCTTTCGAGCATCTTTTTGGTCGTCCTCCTGATTATTTGGCTGTTGTTTTGTTTGGTTGTGTTTGCTATGTCTTCTTGCAATGTGTTTATTCTAAGGATGATGACAACACTCCATTGGCCATTTTATATGCTTAGGGCGATAAGCCTACATTGACCATATTTTATGCTTAGGGAGATAATCATATATAGGTCGTTGCTTGCTTGAACTTCTTGATACATACTTGGTTGAAACCTCCTCAATATCTTGCTTACTTTTAACCAAAGCACTCGAAAATAATACCATCAACAATCCAACAATAAAACTTGGGTGAACCTCCGCAATTCCATGGGTGAAATAAAGCACCTTAACAATATCTTGCTCCACTTTTAGATGGCTTTCCAATGCCATCGTCTTCTTTTTCTTGATCTTGTGCCTCAACAATCTGAAGGCCCTTGCCAATTGAACATTGTTTGACTATAATATCTTGATCTTGACGCTCGTCCAGTTCTATGGCTCGGAACTGATAGGGCAGGAAGTATATGTTCCTTAAATTTCAGAAAATGAAGCATTTATGCTTGTCATGCCCTTTCTCAACATTGCTTGTCTCTTTGGGTTTGATGGATTCGGAATGCATAGTACTCCCTCTGTTCCATAATGATGTGTTCCATAATGTAGTGTGTATAGGTTTTTTGAAAACTCATACTTTGCAAACTTTGACCAAGTTTATAGATTAAGCTATTTATTTCTACAATACCAAATATATAAAATATAAAAATACTTCTTATAATGAATCCAATTATAGATGCTTGGCATTCTAGATGTAAATGTTCCGCAGAAACATGGTCAAAGTATTTGAGGTTTGACTTTTCTAAAAATGATGAACTACATTATGGAATGAAGGGTGTATTCAACTATGCTATTTCAACAGAAGAACTTTCACGCATAGAATCATCATTCATTTCATCAGTTCTACTAATTGGCAAGACTTCTTTTCTTTGGGCAAATTATTTTACTATTTATTCTTGGTAATGAGAGGCAAAATAGGATTAAAGTTCTTTCCACAATGACACATGCATATATAATATGCTGCAGTACTAGGTGAAGGCATATGCACTATTCTAGAACCATATTTTTCTCGCCAATTCCATCAATTGGCAAAGTTTCATTTTTCCTGCAAAACTGTAGCTTTAATTGCATCATAATCAGGAACCAACCCCTTTTCATGTGTTCAAGGCAAAGAGCATTAGTTCTTTTATTTTGGGCAAAACTCTTCTTTAACCCAACCACAACCACTTCTGGAAGAAATTGCTCCATAATACTCTTAGATTCTTTGGGCAATGACTTGTGGATGATGCCTAACTTTTTCCAATTGTGTAGAGGATACATTATATTCTACAATATTACTCCCTTCGTACTGGTGCATAAGTCATCTTACGAAAACCAAATAATCCCAAAGCACTTAGGCATGATGCATTAACTCCCACCTCATTTCTTGTTTCTTGACATGTATAAAGGAATCAACCAATAAGAAACATGGGGCATGTATATTTTTACTAACTTGAGACTAGCTAGCACGGGATGCAGTGGTCAATTCATTGCATGTAATGGTATTAATTAGCAAATAAACATTAAGTTCTCTCGTTTTCCCCTCCGCCTTGGTCACGGTGCACAACATAAGATGACTTATGCACTGGTACAGAGGGAGTAGGTGAAGGCATATGCCCTCCTGCAAAATTTTACTTATTCTGCAATGAACGTGAAGGTGTGGAGCCGAATTATGAACATCTACAGTTTTGTACGGTGCCGAAAAATTAGTAGCATGATTTGTGTAGCATACGTTAGTTGAGAGTAATTGGCTGAATAACTAGTAGTAGCATCGCTAGTTCTCCCATCCATCCGCCGGAGATACACCTCACATGCCCCCCGACGAGGCTAGACGCACCACCAGGACAGGGGCTAGGTGGGGAGAACCTTATTCCATCTTCAGGGAGCCGCCACTGTCTCGTCTTTTTGAGTAGTACACAAACCCTAACAAAACTTAAAAAATGTCCTAAAGCAGAGCCCTCCATAAGCAAGGGCCGGGATACACTGCACACCCATGGCCATAAGGCCACATGAGACGTGGCAGATCAGCGGTGACGCCGACGGGAGGTAGAAACCCTAGCCGGGCTTTCCTAGAGGAGAGATGTAGACATGTGTTGAAGAAAAAAAAAGCAGCAAAAAGAGAAGAAGCGGAAGAGACAAACCCAAGAGGAAATAAAGAAAAGCAAAACAAAACAGAAGAAAAACAAAACAAAAGATAAAAACTAAGAAAGCAACCAAAGAAAAATAAAATAAATAGAATAGAAATGTTAGTACCATATCACCCTAACTATCTGCCCTGCCCATGTACGTTGCTACCACTTTGAATAAGTCCCTAAATCATCTATTAAAAATGGTTAAACGTGTAGAAAAAAATGTTCATGATGTATACGAAAAATCGAGAACATGTATAAATTTTTTTGAACATAAAAACATAAACTTTAAAAAATGTTGATCGTGTATAGGAAATATTAATCATATATTTAGAAAATGTTTAACATGTATTAAAATAAGTTCATGATATATACCGAAAATGTATAATGTGTATGAGAAGATTAGTCATCAAACATAGTTTGTTTTAAATGTTAATCATGTGTATGAAAAATGTTAAACATGTATTACAAATGTTCCTTATATATAAGTGAAATGTACAAATGTGTATGCAAAATGTAGACATGTGTTGAAAAAAACAAAAAAAACATAGAAAAGCGACGAAAACCGAAGAAGCGGAAGAAAGAAATACCTCAGAAAAGAAGAAAAACGAAAAACCAAAGAAAACCATGAAAGCCCAAAACAGAACCAAAGAAAATAAAAAAGATAAAAACTAAGAAAACAACTAAATAAAAAAGTAAATAGCATAGAAAAGAAAAGAAACCTTGGCCTTTTACATCGGGTGGGGCAGAATTATCTTTTTCTTAGTTGAATATTAAGGAGGGGAGGCCCAACGAAAGAAAAACAAGCCCGGCGTTGGAGCATAGGTAAACTTGGTAGAACGAACAGAAACCCTTGGTCGCTTCTTTATTTTCAGCAAGCACAAACATCAATGACTTGGTTAACTGGTACAGCAATTTGTTTCTTCTAATCTTACAGCAACATGCATGGATGGCAAATTACACGAAAACTGGAGATATTAGAGAACTCAGAGTGTCTGATTAGACCCTTACAAATTAACCAAGCGGAAATAAAATGAAGATACAAAAAGGCCTTCTTAACATCATCCACTAGACCAGGCCGGCTTCCTTCCTTCCGTACAGCAATAGTATTACTTGCTGAATTGAAGAGACACAGATCATCTCCAGGCAATTGCTGCTAGCAACTTCAACTGCTACGTTTTCTAGCCAAGTCCTTTCGTTTTCGACAGATATAGCTGAGGTAAAGGCGCGGATGCTGGAAGCTTCAAGTAGCATGCAATATAATAAAACATCTTCAGTTTCAGGATGGGATTATGTCAGAGTTGCACTGGCACATTCTACTTTGCATCCGCTTTCAATGCTCAAGGCAATTCAGTGAGAAAGTTCAGAAAATACAATGACTGAACTGCCTTTTGTGGGTTAAAACACAATATGCAATAAAACATTAATTATTCTGTTGTAGTCAAATACCAGGAAAACATACGAGAAACTGATGATATAAGTAATATTCTGACCGCTACTGAACTTTATACCCAAAATTTGTTGACCAACAAATACATTCAGTGTAGAGGATGTGGACGACATCATTCTCTCAGAGCTACTGTTAAGTAGCATTTTCTAAAAGAACACGGTACAACCATTTGCATAACAAAACTTGGATGCAGTATCTAGTTTCTATTATCTCTGTCAAGAGACCATAAATATTGGATTGCTTGCAGCACGACCTCATTAATCTGCACAAAGATTCAGTTTGAGGTAAAACAAAAGGGTACCAATTGCACACGCATAGTTAAAGAATATGAAAGAAAAATAAAGGTTAATATTAGTAATCGATCTAAGAGAACATGGTAGAATTAAAACAGAAACTGCAGTATGTTTGAGACGAGTTAGCATTTTTGTACAGATTACCTGACGGGCGTTGACCGTTCATATGGGGGCCTATAGATGAATCGGCTCTTGTGGACACATAACCTGACGAACTTATGCGCAACCTGACAGAGTCATCGATACGGCGGCTCTGATCGCCAGGGCTGGGGGTAGCAGGACTGCTAGGGCCACTGAAGATGGATGAAGGTGTGTCTATTATCAACATGCCTCACCATCAATCAACTATTCCGGCCGTGTGAGACGGTCATGCCTACTCGTGTGTGTGCTATCGTGCAGCCTCGACAGTAGAGTAAGACATGGTCCCGTCACGCATCTGGGCGGATGGCATGGGACGGAATTCATCCGCCCATACAGCGTCATTGCACGCCAGACTAAAGCCACGGCCGGAGCAATCCTATTCCTCCATCAACCGTGTCATCGCCATGAAGAAAATCAGATTGAAAATAGTAAGAAAAACAATACGGCAAGAACTCATTGGGGAATCATGTGGGTAGGCAGCGGGAGCACCATTGAAACAATCTAAGAACTCCGGGGGCTGTCCAGCCAAGAGCGAAGACCTATCCATTGGCTACCAGGCGAGCGAGCGGCTGCCGTGTGGCTGTTGTCGACCACTGCTACCACTGATTGGTGCGGGTGGGCTGGTTGCGCCGCGAAGCACCCGCCGGCGAGAGTAGATAAGGACGTGAGAGATGAAGATGAAGGGATCGAGAGAGGAACGGGATGCGGCTGTTAGTGGATTTTTATTGTTTGGGAATTGGGAGTAACCGTGGTCCATGGAAGAGCAAAAACTGTAGGATCACCCGTCAGTTACGGAAGGCGAAAGCAATCGCTTCTGTTACCAGGAGACGACTACACGCGAAAGAAAGAAATATATTGCATCACATGATTTTTATTTGGTTGCCACCTGATGACATGGCATGCTGAGTTGGATCATTTGCATGTCAAGAGAATACCATATAGTGGGGAGCAACTTCTTAAGAATGGTAGATTGGTACGGACATTTTTTTTCTTATCTTACAGCAACAGACATAGACGGCAGATTACACGAAAACTGGAGATATTAGAGAACTCAGAGTGTTTGATTAGACCCTTACAAATTAACCAAGCGGAAATAAAATGAAGATACAAAAAGGCCTTCTTAACATCATCCACTAGACTAGGCCGGTTTCCTTCCTTGCGTACAGCAATAGTATTACTTGCCGAACTGAAGACACACAAATCATCTCCAGCTTGGTTTCCCAACAATTGCTAGCAACTTCAACTGCTACGTTTCTGACCAAGTCACTTAGTTTTCGACAGACATAGCTGAGGTAAAGGCGCGGATGCTGGAAGCTTCAAGCAGCATGCAATATAATAAAACAACTTGTCATAGGTATGCTCATGATCTTGTTCAATGTCACTGAGCTCATGAAGTTTCCCAGTGCTAATGTCATATGAATGAAGCTTGTTTTCCTGGTCAAAGAGGAACATGACGTCACTCTCCAAGTCAAGGGCGGCAATCTTGTAAGCACAATTTCGACACTGTTTTGTGGAGTCATAGTGAGCAAGGTAATCTCTTCCAAAAACATCTCTCATACTAAGACGATGCTTCATACTCCACTTGTAAGGCCTGGAAACATCAAGACTCCAGATCCGGATCGCACTCCCATCTACCTCTGGCAATGCAAAGTGCAAGGCCCCTAGAGAGTGTCCAAAGAAACCTCGAGTGTACATACCAACGGAAAAGCCATTCGGAGACTCAACAGAAGGGTCGTTTGGCAACTTGATAGTCCGACGATTAGGCGGTATGTGCGAACTCATTGCCTCAAATCCATCCAACACCAAGATCCTCCTTGAATTCCTCCGCAGACTAAACAGATAAAGTGAACCATCTATGAACAAGTGTCGGTATCCAATAACAGCGGACATCCCAGAACTCCACCATGCATCATACACAAGCCATGTGGAAAGGTTGGATGAAAACACCTCGAGCCCCCTCAAGAACGAAGTTAAAGGATCCCGTTTAAAGTTGAGGACATAGAACTGTTGGGAACATGATGGGTTGAAGACCAATATAGCTTCACAAATACCATGTTCTTGGTAAGGACGGCTATCAGGCAGCTTTGTCCACTCTCGTGTTGCGGGGTTGCACACAATGAAGTGGCAGATAATTGTACGTCTGCTCCAATCCATGCTCCTACGCATGCATGCAGAGGACTAGGCCATTGCAGCAATCCATAAGCTCCAGTTGTGGGTAGGTACTGTGGCAAGAAACTAAGTGCTCCATCAATTTGCTCCACGTTTCGGGGCTGGCCAATAAGCTTGGTAGCCTTCTTATCCTGGTCTTGGTATTGGCAGAAAAGGCCTAGATGCGACGTACCTATACGCTGCGCCCCTGCCGCTGCTTTACTGTATCGATGCGTGCATGCAAGCCCGCATGCAAATGGCTAGGCTATGTCACAGCGTTCACGAGCACCGTTCACGAGCACAGAATAGCTAGGCTGCGACGTTGCATGGCATGCATGGGACAGGGATGGCCCACATGTCATTGACCCTCTCGCATGCAGCCCATCCCCCCCTCTCGACGGGCCCGATCTGCTCGGCCCAACGGTCACTGAGATGCTCCCCCGCTCAACGTTATCTGTTCGAACAGAGAGAAAAAACAGTGGCCAATCAGATTGGAGAATCAGGGCTCCCACGGATCGCCCCCGCGGAATCCTTCTAGAAGGCCTATCCGACCGCCGCAGTTTGGCGTTAGGGTTAGATCGACGGTGGACGTTTGGCGCTAGGGTTACATGGGTTTTGGAGGCAGTCAACGGGGTTTTGAAAGGTTTGACCGAACATTCAAATGTGTATAACTAATTCAAAAAAAAATCTAAAAAATGAAAAACCTGCGCATATAGTCTTGTTATGTTACATAGTTATGATATAAAATGATAAACTTGATTTAATGATCTTTGCATGAAAAAACCTTCACAAATTGGACTATCTCGCCTGAGGTTGCATAGAGTTCAAAGGAGTGAGAAGAGGGTTTGAGGTTTTGAAAATGCAAAAAATCAAAAACCTCACCTTAGCTTCATTTTGGAGTGACTAAGGAGGATCTGAAGTTATTTTTGCATTTTAAATTTTTAAACTTGTTTTATTGCTGACTTTGTATTAAAGGGTGTTTTTTCAAAAATAAATTAATAATATGAATACTTATTCAAAAAAAGGTGAGACTTCGTATTGATCCTATATAGGTATAATATAAGCTAAGAAAATCTTCTTTTGTGATTTTGAGAAGGTCGAAACAAACTTGCTTAGAAATGGGGTCGTTTTCCCTTACTTTGGAGCCTGTTTGGACAATATTTTCAGTAACTATGAGTTGGACTTCATAAAAAGGGTTGGATTTATGAACTAAAGTGCATAGTAGTACATAAAACAATGCAACATCACAGAACAAACAAATGAACTCCAAAAATATTGGAGATAGGTTCAAATTTGAATGTCGGTTCAAATTTGAATTTTATTTCAAGTCAAATCAACATCATAGCACATAAGTTTTCACATGAAAGAACATAAGTTTTCACATCAAATGACAACAAACATAAGTTTTCACATCAAATTTGAATGATTTCGACTCTATTTCTTTTGCTTCTTTCTACCACTCGATTTCTTCTCCTTTTTTCCACCGTTTGGTTCCACGGCGCATAGTTTGTTGATGCTGATGCTCTTGCTTTTTGGCCCATTGGTTTTCTTGCCAACTCCACTAGGCCCCCTCAACTTTTGCCCCTCACCATGTCCCACTTCTTCAGTTTGCACTTTTGCAGCTTGAGTAGATGGCACACATTGTTCAACTACTTCAGTTTGCAACTCAACACTTGGCAGCACAACCTCCAAACATGGCAACACAGCTGTCAAAGCAGATTCGCATGGCAGCACAACAGTTGCTTCATCTACAACAGTTTCAGATTGCCCTAGCGCCTGCAAAACAGATTGAGTATGCATCACATCGTCCAAAACAGAAACACTTAGCTCATGTTCAGCAGTAACAGTTTCAGTTTGCTCCATATCTTTGTCACCAAACATTATCTGCTTAGTGATCTTCCTTCTAAAGCCATTGAGTCTTGCTTTTTTCACTGGCCAGCACTGTTCAACAACAAGAGGTGGGGCTTTTTCTGCACGCTTCCTCCTAAAAAGTAAAGCATTTCACTTGGTTAGATACTAGAACAAGTAGCGAAATCAAAAACTTGCAAAAACAGTAACATAAACATACTTTGGCCTCTGAGGAGTGTAGATGCATTTGGATGAACCAACTCTGTGCCCAAGTACCTCACACAACTTGCACCTATTTTTGTTACCTTTTTGAGCCCTTTTGGGCTTATCATTCTTTTCCTTTTCCTTTTTCCCCTTCTTACTACAATCACCTTTCTCAAACCAAGCTTTGAATCTGCTCTGTTTTGGCCTCCTAGCCTTTCTTCTAGTGACAGGGGGACACAAGGTAAATTCTATTTCCACCTCAGGCCACTGAGATTGGTCAGTCAGTGCAGGAATTGGACTTGCATATGCAGCTTTGAATTTTTGTACTGAATAATACTCATGCAAATATGGGTGCATATTTAACCTGGGTTTAGATGCCAAAAAAAGTATGGAATGCTCACATGGTTTTCCAGTGTGTTGCCACTCTTGGCAAGTGCACTCATGCAACTCAGTATTTACCACATGCCTCTTGCCACTCTTTGTATCTCTAACTTCAGCACCCCACAAGGAAGATTTCTCAACATATAGATGTGAAAGATTTCTACTCCTGTTGACCACCTGTTGTACCACTGCTGGAAGCTTGTCCCCTTCCAAAATATTAGCAATTTTTCCTCTCAACTCCCACAAACGCATGATCATGATCCTTATTTGGTCCACCATGTCATGCACAGGCAAGTCTTTCAAATCCTTCACTTTGTTGTTAAAACTTTCTGCCAAGTTGTTATTGATATGATCACATTTTATGGAAGTATTAAAACCTGATCTATACCACAACAGAGAATGGTGTGTGTTCAACCATAAAGCAAATTCATTATCACTACATGATGCCAATATCTTACCAAGGTGATAGGAATGTGTCTGTCTGGTGTAGGATCTTGCTTCTGGCCACATGCGCCCAAATTCATCTCCTCTGAATTTTTTTATCAGATTCATCCACATATGTCCAAAGCACTCCCTCTGCTCAGCATGGGGGAAAACATTTTTTACTGCATTTTCCAACCCTTTACATGCATCTGTGTCGATGGCCAAAGGAGAAACTGGCCCTATGCATCTTTTCAGTTGCATCATGAACCATATCCATGATGCCTCTGTCTTTGATTGAAACATTCCTATTGCAATTGGGAACATCCAGTTGTGTCCATCTAGAGCATTGCATGCAGCCAACTGACCATTCCACTTTCCAGTCAAAAAAGATGAGTCTATGCTCAAATATGGACGACAACCTGCTTTGAATCCATCTATGCAAGGCTTCAAACACATAAAAAACTTGTTGAAAAAAACCTTGCCATCCTCTGTTACCTCTGTATCTATCTCCACCACACTTCCAGGTGACCTCTTCTCCACCTCTTAAAACTATACAACATCCTAAATGTATTTGCCCAGTCACCATACAATGATTTCATGGCCCTTTGTTTTGCTTTCCACACTGTGGTATATTGCAGCTGGATGGGGTACAACTTCTCCAAGTCAACTTTAAGCCTCTTTGCAGTAGTGTTTGGAGTCTTGGCTAAAATAGGAGTAACCTTCTCTGTAACCCAAAGCTATGATGTCATCTTTGAAACTCTCTGTGAAGTGGTCATACATGTATGCTGGTGTGGTATTTGATTTACCCTTACTGTACTTCCTCTGGCAGACAAGTACCATTTGCAAGGATTGCCACCACCATCATAACCTTAGAAATTTCTTTCGATCAGTCCACATAGTCTTGGCATCAAATTCTTTTTTCACTGCATAGGTCCTGAAAGACATCCTAAACTCCTTCATGCTTGGCCACAACTTTCCCACCTCAATAACTGGGTTCTCTTTATCATACAAACAAACCAGCTCATTATCATCTGCATCATCCACATCATCTGCAGCCTCTCTCATCAGCTCTTCTTCATCCTCATTTGCATTTCTAGGGCATGTGTTACCATCAGCAGGCAAAGAACTGTCATCCTTCTCCTTATCTTTGTCATCAACTTGAATGCCAAACATTTCGGCCATATCAATGTCAGATATTGGTGTAATGACCAAATCTGTTTTTTCATTCAACTCTACTACATTCCAGTCAACAACAATCTTCCTAGCACCATGGGTTCCCTCCTCTCCATCTGCATCAATCCCTGTATCTTCGGCTACTACAGTCGGTTCAGTCAACAATGCCAACATCTTCTTTTGTGAAACCCACTCATTATCTTCCACCTGTGCAACCATCTTTGATGGCACATAACCAACTCTGGAATGAGTTTGCAGATCAATTAGCTCAGCATAAAATGTTACTTGTTTGCTTGCCCACCCTTCTTGCTGATCAATTTCAGCAACCATGGATTCTCCATCTTCAATTCTCACATATTCACCATTATAGTTATCGAAACGTTGCAGAGATACCTCTTGTTCTAGACCCAAAACAATACTCTCCCCAATTCTCTCCACCAAATTGCCCACGGCCTTCTCCTTCATGCTCTCCAATTCCTGGGGATCAACATCTGCAAATTCGACATCCAACCTCACGGTGGTATCTCTATCAATGTCTTGGACACTGCCATCACTGAGCTTGGCTTTACAGGGAAAAAATTCCACTATAATTGCGAATGTGGTGGAAGAACCTGAACCTCCCCTGTTTTGTCAATGGCAGGCAGCGGCAGCAGTGTAAGCGACAGTCACTACCAAATCGAGTTCGATAACAGCTAAAATAGAAAAGAGGGCGGCATTACCGATTTGAAGCACTGTCTCCTCGCTCCATCTCAGTCAGCCCCCAGGCTCCTATCCAATCGAGATTCTAAAACGCCAAGAAACAGGGGCAGCATGAGGCCACAGATTTATCCAAAATTCTGGGGAATGGGACTAGAGTTTGAAAATACTCACTCGCAATAGCCGCTGCCGAGAAAGGCGCTCCACCACCGGGCGGGCCGTGGAGAAGAAACAGCCCCCGGATCCAATCGAGATTCTAAATCGCCAAGAAACAGAGGGGCAGCATGAGGCCACAGATCCCCCAAAATTCTGGGAAATGGGACTAGGGTTTCGGGCTCACTCGCAATAGCTCTGTCGCTACCGAGAAATGCGCTCCACCACCGCGGAGAAGAAACCGCTGCCGGAGAATATGCTTACGGCGGCGCCGCTCGGCCAGTCCAGCACGGGCACGGTCACACAGTCACCGGTCGAGTCGTGGACGATTGACTCTTGACTACATGGCACTAGGTGGACCCCACCAGTCAGAGCACATAACCCCCGGTGTCCTAACCAAACCTCAGCCTAACTAACAGCCAACTAGCCGCGTAAACGGGTTGTCTTGCTTGAGCTATTTCTGCGCTGGGAGACGTCGCATGAGAGCCATTACAACCAACGACGTCGCATGAGAGACAATTCAACTCAAAGATATCGCATGGTAGCTATTTGCCCGTTGTCAGAAGTCTCATCATGTGAGACCCGCCGGCCGGGTGTGCCTTTTCGATGAGATTATTTTAGTTGTACCGGATATTCTCCGCCACTCTCCGAGTATGGAGGTCACTGTCTGTTGATTCTCCAATGACTCCCTTGGAGCTCTTTTTTAAAGCAAACTTCCTAAAGAAACTCTTCTTATTTCTATGAATAAAATTCTCAAATTTTAGTCTACAAAATTTTTGTGAACAAAACTTCACAAGATTGGTAGCAACTACTCATAGGGAAGCATAGAGGCTATGTTGAGCATTCAAACTACTTAGAACTCTAAGAATTAAACATGCAAGCACATCTACAGCAGCACCAAGAGTGGCTATTTTTTCAAAATATAAGCCACTAAAGCAAAAACTAATTGGACCAATGGAGGAGTCACATACCAAGTAGCAATCCACCAAAACACTTTCGGAAACGGAGCTTCGAGCAAAGAAATCAAAATCTGCGCGTTTGAGAGCAAGAACATGAGAGAGAGCAATGGTGATTTTTTTTCTGGAGGTAGGTGATGACATGGGCTAAAGAAATAAGTTAGGGGGCCCACGTGGGGACCACAACCCACCAGGGCGTGCTTGTGGCTGCTGGCACACCCAGGTGGGTTGTGCCCACCTGGTGCACCCCCTCTGATGTTATTTGCACCAAAAATTCTGAAATTTTCAGAAAAAATTGTATTAAATTTTCAGGGCATTATGAGAACTTTTATTTTGTGGTCAGTTTTTTTATTGTATGGGAAATTCAGAAAAACAGACAAAGCATGACATCCTATTTTATTTAATTAAGACAAACAGAAAACAAAAGTTGGAAACAGAAAGTTGTGCTTACTAAATTCATCAACTTCATACCTCTCAAAAATGATCAATTAATAAAGTTGATCAAGTCTTATTAGTAGCCACCGTCGATTAGAATGAACCCGAAGAACTTTCGTAAAACACTAAGTTACCTCAACGGGGATATGCTCGTGACCAACAATGAGCATTTCATATTTCTTTCTGGGAGTAGGTAGAGGTAGTTGAAAACTTCCAATAGTGAGTGTCAGAGATTTTTCAATAACATTAATACCATTCATTTGGAATTGTTTTTTTGGAAAGTGCACCGTATGCTCATTACCATTAATATGAAAACATTGTTTTTATTACAATCAATAATAGCCCCTGCAGTATTCAAGAAGGGTGTACCAAGGATAATCGACATGTTGTCGTCCTCGGGCATCTCAAGTATAACAAAGTCAGTTAAGATAGTAATATTTGCAACAACAACTGGTACATCCTCACAAATACCGATAGGTATGGCAGTTGATTTGTCAGCCATTTGCAAAGATATTTCAGTAGGTGTGTGTTTATTCAAATCAAGTATTTTATATAAGGAGAAAGTCATAACACTAACACCAGTTCCTAAATCACGGAAAGCAGTTTTAACATCATTTCTTTTGATAGAGCAAGGTATAGTTTGTATTCCCGGATCTTCATGTTTTTGGTACTCCATCCTTAAAAGAATAATTAGCAAGCATGGTGGATATTTCAGCTTCCGGTATCTTTATTTTATTAGAGATGGTGTCTTTCATATATTTTGCATAAGGGGCCATCTTTAAAATATCAGTCGAGCGAGTGCACAGAAAGACTGGCCTAAAAATTTCAGCAAAGAGTTCAAATTCCTCATCATCCTTTTTCTTAGTTGACATAGGCGGAAAGGGCATGGGTTTTAGAACCCATGGCTCTCTTTCTTTTCCATGTTTCCTAGCAACAAATTCTCTTTTATCATATCTTTTATTTTTAGGTTGTGGGTTGTCAAGATCAAGAGCTGGTTCTATTTCAAAATCATTATCTAGTTCCTTATCAATGTCGGGTTGAGTGTCTTCATGAACATCATGATTACCTTTTTCATTGTCACTAGCTGAATGTTCATTACCAGATTGAGTTTCAGCATCAGTGAATATAAACAACATTATTATCTTCAGGAGGTTTTTCTTTTCCCAGGTTCACTAGTTGTATGCAAAGTCCTATATTTTTCTTCTTCCTTTTCTTTTTATTAGGACTAGGTGCATCATTATTAATTCTTTGGGAATCTTGTTCAATTCTTTTAGGGTGTCCCTCAGGATAAAGTGGTTCCTGATTCATTTTACCTCCTCTAGTTGCTACTCTAACAGCAAAGTCATTTATATTATTGTTCATATCATCGAGCAATTCTCTTTGAGATTTAGCAACTTGTTCTAGTTGAGTTTGAACCATAGAGGCATGTTTTCCTACACTTCTAACATCATTGGAGATTCTAAATAACAAGTTACTCAAGCGAGCAATCATATTAGAATTGTATTTCAATTGTTTCATATCATTGGCATTGAAGTGATCTTGTTTTCTAATGTAGTTATCAAACTCATAAAGGCATTGGCTAGGATGTTTATTATAATGGGTATCACTTTCATCAAATTTCATCAAAGAATTTACCTCTACCACCTTGGGTGGTGGTGTGTCAAGTCCATGAATCTCTTCAATAGGTGGTAAATTTTTATCATCCTCTGCCTTAATAACTTTTTCCTTCATAGATTTCTTTGCCTCTTGCATATCTTCCGGACTGAGATATAAGATGCCCCTCTTCTGTGTAGTGGGTTTATGCGGTGGTCCAGGAAGAGTCCAGTCATCATCATTTTTCAAGTTCTCTGCTTGTCCAATAGTTTGTTACCTGAACACACAACCAACACAACTATCTAGGAAGTCCCTAAAAGCATCGGTTAGTGTTGGAAATATGCCCTAGAGGCAATAATAAATTGGTTATTATCATATTTCCTTGTTCATGATAATCGTTTATTATCCATGCTAGAATTGTATTGATAGGAAACTCAGATACATGTGTGGGTACATAGACAACACCATGTCCCTAGTAAGCCTCTAGTTGACTAGCTCGTTGATCAATAGATGGTTACGGTTTCCTGACCATGGACATTGGATGTCGTTGATAACGGGATCACATCATTAGGAGAATGATGTGATGGACAAGACCCAATCCTAAGCCTAGCACAAGATCGTGTAGTTCGTTTGCTAAGAGCTTTTCTAATGTCAAGTATCATTTCCTTAGACCATGAGATTGTGCAACTCCCGGATACAGTAGCAATGCTTTGGGTGTACCAAACGTCACAACGTAACTGGGTGGCTATAAAGGTGCACTACAGGTATCTCCGAAAGTGTCTGTTGGGTTGGCACGAATCGAGACTGGGATTTGTCACTCCGTGTAAACGGAGAGGTATCTCTGGGCCCACTCGGTAGGACATCATCATAATGTGCACAATGTGACCAAGGAGTTGATCACGGGATGATGTGTTACGGAACGAGTAAAGAGACTTGCCGGTAACGAGATTGAACAAGGTATCGGGATACCGACGATCGAATCTCGGGCAAGTAACATATCGATTGACAAAGGGAATTGTATACGGGATTGATTGAATCCCCGACATCGTGGTTCATCCGATGAGATCATCGTGGAACATGTGGGAGCCAACATGGGTATCCAGATCCCGCTGTTGGTTATTGGCCGGAGAACGTCTCGGTCATGTCTGCATGGTTCCCGAACCCGTAGGGTCTACACACTTAAGGTTCGATGACGCTAGGGTTATAGGGAATAGATATACGTGGTTTCCGAATGTTGTTCGGAGTCCCGGATGAGATCTCGGACGTCACGAGGAGTTCCGGAATGGTCCGGAGGTAAAGATTTATATACGAGATGTCCTGTTTTGGTCACCAGAAAAGTTTCGGGTGCTATCGGTAACGTACCGGGACCACCGGGAGGGTCCCGGGGGTCCACCAGGTGGGGCCACCGGCCCCAGAGGGCTGCGTGGGCCAAGTGTGGGAAGGGACCAGCCCCTAGGTGGGCTGGTGCGCCTCCCACAAGGGGCCCAGGGCGCAGGAAGGGGGGGAAGGGGGAAACCCTAGGCTCAGATGGGCCTAAGGCCCACCTAGTGGTGCGCCCCCCTCTCTCCCCCCCTTGGCCGCCCCCCAAGTCCCATCTAGGGCTGGCCGCACCCCTTGGGGGGGGGAACCCTAGATGGGGACGCAGCCCTTCCCCTCCCCTATAAATAGTGGGGGTTTTGTGGCTGCCAGAGACATGAGACTTCCTCTCTCTTGGCGCAGCCCTACCCCTCTCCCTCCTCCTCCTCTCCCGCGGTGCTTGGCGAAGCCCTGCAGGATTGCCATGCTCCTCCATCACCACCATGACGTTGTGCTGCTGCTGGACGGAGTCTTCCCCAACCTCTCCCTCTCTCCTTGCTGGATCAAGGCGTGGGAGACGTCACCGGGCTGCACGTGTGTTGAACGCGGAGGCGCCGTGGTTCGGCGCTTAGATCGGGATCAACCGCGATCTGAATCGCTACGAGTACGACTCCTTCATCCGCGTTTTTGCAACGCTTCCGCATCGCGATCTACAAGGGTATGTAGATGCACTCCCCTTCCCCTCGTTGCTAGATTACTCCATAGATTGATCTTGGTGATGCGTAGAAAATTTTGAATATCTGCTACGTTCCCAACAGTGGTATCAGAGCTAGGTCTATGCGTAGTTTCTATGCACGAGTAGAACACAAAGTAGTTGTGGGCGTCGATTTTGTCAATTTACTTGTCGTTACTAGTCTTATCTTGATTCGGCGCCATCTTGGGATGAAGCGGCCCGGACCGACCTTACACGTACACTTACGTGAGACAGGTTCCACCGACTGACATGCACTAGTTGCATAAGGTGGCTAGCGGGTGTCTGTCTGTCCCACTTTAGTCGGATCGGATTCGATGAAAAGGGTCCTTATGAAGGGTAAATAGAAATTGGCATATCACGTTGTGGCCTTTGCGTAGGTAAGAAACGTTCTTGCTAGAATCCCATAGCAGCCACGTAAAACATGCAACAACAATTAGAGGACGTATAACTTGTTTTTGCAGGGTATGTTATGTGATGTGATATGACCAAAAGGATGTGATGAATGATATATGTGATGTATGAGATTGATCATGTTCTTGTAATAGGAATCACGACTTGCATGTCGATGAGTATGACAACTGGCAGGAGCCATAGGAGTTGTCTTAATTTATTGTATGACCTGCGTGTCAATGAAAAACGCCATGTAATTACTTTACTTTATTGCTAACCGTTAGCCATAGTAGTAGAAGTAATAGTTGGCGAGACAACTTCTTGAAGACACAATGATGGAGATCATGATGATGGAGATCATGGTGTCATGCCGGTGACAAAGGTGATCATGCCGCGCCTCGAAGATGGAGATCAAAAGGCGCAAGATGATATTGGCCATATCATGTCACTTTATGATTTGCATGTGATGTTTGTCATGTTTACATCTTATTTGCTTAGAACGACGGTAGCATAAATAAGATGATCCCTCACTAAAATTTCAAGAGACGTGTTCCCCCTAACTGTGCACCGTTGCGAAGGTTCGTTGTTTCGAAGCACCACGTGATGATCGGGTGTGATAGATTCTAACGTTCGAATACAACGGGTGTTGACGAGCCTAGCATGTACAGACATGGCCTCAGAACACATGCGAAACACTTAGGTTGACTTGACGAGCCTAGCATGTACAGACATTGCCTCGGAACACAAGAGATCGAAAGGTCGAACATGAGTCGTATAGTAGATGCGATCAACATGGAGATGTTCACCGATGATGACTAGTCCGTCTCACGTGATGATCGGACACGGCCTAGTTTGACTCGAATCATGTATCACTTAGATGACTAGAGGGATGTCCATCTGAGTGGGAGTTCATTAAATAATCAGATGAACTTAATTATCATGAACATAGTCAAAAGGTCTTTGCAAATTATGTCATAGCTTACGCTTTAGTTCTACTGTTTAAGATATGCTCCTAGAGAAAATTTAGTTGAAAGTTAATAGTAGCAATTATGCGGACTGGGTCCGTAAACTGAGGATTGTCCTCATTGCTGCACAGAAGGCTTATGTCCTTAATGCACCGCTCAGTGTGCTAAACCTCAGCGTCGTTTGTAGATGTTGTGGAACATCTGACATACACATTTTGATGACTACTTGATAGTTCAGTGCGTAATGCTAACGGTTTAGAATTGTGGCACCAAAGACGTTTTTGAAACGTCGCAGAACATATGAGATGTTCCGAAGACTGAAATTGGGATTTCAGACTAGTGCCCACGTCAAGAGGTATGAGACCTCTGACAAGTTTCTTAAGCCTGCAAACTAAGGGAGGAAAGCTCAATCGTTGAGCATGTGCTCAGATTGTCTGAGTACTACAATCACTTGAATCGAGTGGGAGTTAATCTTCCAGATGAGATAGTGATGGTTCTCCATAGTCACTGCCACCAAGCTATTAGAGCTTCGTGATGAACTATAACATATCAGGGATAGACATGATGATCCTTGAGCAAATCGCGATGTTTGACACCGCGAAAGTACAAATCAAATAGGAGCATCAATTGTTGATGGTTAATAAAACCACTAGTTTCAAGAAGGGCAAGGGCAAAAGGGATACTTCATGAAACAGCAAATCATTTGCTGCTCTAGTGAAGAATCCCAAGGTTAAACCCAAACCCGAGACTAAGTGCTCCTGTAATGAGGGGAACGGTCACTGAAGCAGAACTACCCTAGATACTTGGTAGATGAGAAGGCAGGCAAGGTCGACAGAAGTATATTGGATATACATTATATGAATGTGTACTTTACTAGTACTCCTAGCAGCACCAAGGTATTAGATACCGGTTCGGTTGCTAAGTGTTAGTAACTCGAAATAAAAGCTGCGGAATAAACGGAGACTAGCTAAAGGTGAGATGACGATATGTGTTGGAAGTGTTTCCAAGGTTGATGTGATCAAGCATCGCATGCTCCCTCTACCATCGAGATTTGGTGTTTGCGTTGAGCATGATTGGATTATGTTTATCGCAATACGGTTATTCACTTAAGGAGAATAATGGTTACTCTGTTTATTTGAATAATACCTTCAATGGTCTTGCACCTAAAATGAATCTCGATCGTAGTGATACACATGTTCATGCCAAAAGATATAAAATAGTAATGATAGTACCACATACTTGTGGCACTGCCATTTGAGTCATATTGGTATAGAACCCATGAAGAAGCTCCATGTAGATGGATCTTTGGACTCACTCGTTTTTGAAAAGATTGAGACATGCGAACCATGTCTATTGGTATGAAGAAACTCCATGCAGATGGATCGTTTGGACTCACTTGATTTTGAATCACTTGAGACATGCAAATCATACCACATGGGCAAGATGACTGAAAGGCCTCATTTTCAGTAAGATGGACCAAGAGAGCAACTTGTTGGAAGTAATACATTTTGATGTATGCAGTCCAATGAGTGCTGAGGCATGCAGTGGATATCGTTATGTTCTTACTTCACAGATGATTTTAGTAGATGCTGAGTGTATTTACTTGATGAAACACAAGTCTGAATTATTGAAAGGTTCAAGTAATTTCAGAGTGAAGTTGAAGATCGTCGTGACAAGAGGATAAAATGTCTGTGATATGATCATAGAGATGAGTATCTGAGTTACGAGTTTAGCACACAATTAAGACATTGTGGAAAGTGTTTCACAATTAAGACCTCCTGGAACACCACAATGTGATGGTGTGTCCGAACATCATAACTGCACCCTATTGGATATGGTGCATACCATGATGTCTCTTATCGAATTACCACTATCGTTCATGGGTTAGGCATTAGAGACAACCGCATTCACTTTAAATAGGACACCACGCAATTCCGTTGAGACGACGCCGTTTAGAGAAACCTAAGTTGTCGTTTCTTAAAAGTTTGGGGCTGCGACGCTTATGTGAAAAAGTTTCAGGCTGATAAGCTCGAACTCAAAGCGGATAAATGCATCTTCATAGAATACCCAAAACAGTTGGGTATACCTCCTATTTCAGATCTGGAAGCAAAAGTAATTGCTTCTAGAAACGAGTCCTTTCTCGAGGAAAAGTTTCTCTCGAAAGAATTGAGTGGGAGGATGGTGGAGACTTGATAAGGTTATTGAACCGTCACTTCAACTAGTGTGTAGCAGGGCACAGGAAGTTGTTCCTGTGGCACCTACACCAATTGAAGTGGAAGCTTATGATAGTGATCATGAAACTTCGGATCAAGTCACTACCAAACCTCGTAGGACAACGAGGATGCGTGGTACTTCAGAGTGGTACGTGATCCTGTCTTAGATATCATGTTGTTAGACAATACTGAACCTACGAGCTATGGAGAAGCGATGGTGGGCCCATATTCTGACAAATGGTTAGAAGCCATGAAATCCGAGATAGGATCCATGTATCAGAACAAAGCATGGACTTTGGTGAAGTTGCCCGATGATCGGCAAGCCATTGAGATAAATGGATCTTTAAGAAGAAGACGGACATGGACGGTAATGTTACCGTCTATGAAGCTCGACTTGTGGCAAAGAGTATTTTCACAAGTTCAAGGAGTTGACTACGATGAGATTTTCTCATCCGTAGCGATGCTTAAGTCCGTCGGAATCATGTTAGCATTAGCTGCATTTATGAAATCTGGCAGATGGATGTCAAAACAAGTTTCCTTACCAGTTTTCGTAAGGAAAGGTTGTATGTGATACAATCAGAAAGGTTTTGTCGATCCTAAGGATGCTGAAAGGTATGCTAGCTCCAGCGATCCTTCCATGGATTAGAGCAAGCATCTCGGAGTCAGAATATACGCTTTGATGGAGTGATCAAAGTTTTTGGGTTTATACAAAGTTTGTTAAAAACTTGTATTTACAATAAAGTGAGTGGGAGCGCTACAACATTTCTGATAAGTATATGTGAATGACATATTGTTGATCCGAAATGATGTAGAATTTCTGGAAAGCATAAAGGATTGTTTGAAAGGAGTTTTTCAAAGGAAGACCTGGATAAAGCTGCTTACATATTGGGCATCAAGATCTATAGAGATAGATCAAGACGCCTGATGATACTTTCAAAGAACGCACACCTTGACATGATTTTGAAAGAGTTCAAAATAGATCAGTCAAAGAAGGAGTTCTTACCTGAGTTACAAGGTGTGAGTATTGAGTAAGACTCAAGACTTGACCACAACAGAAGAGAGAGAAAGGACGAAGGTCGTCCCCTATGCTTTAGACGTAGGCTCTACAGTATGCTATGCTGTGTACCGCACATGAAGTGTGCCTTGCCATGAGTCAGTCAAGGGGTACAATGGTGATCCGGGAATGGATCACATGACAGCGTTCGAACTTATCCTTAGTATCTAGTGGACTAAGGAATTTTCTCGATTATGGAGGTGAAAAGGAGTTCGTCGTAAAGGGTTACGTCGATGCGAACTTTGACACTAATCCGGATGACTCTGAGTAGTAAACCGGATTCGTATAGTAGAGCAGTTATTTGAAATGGCTCCAAGTAGCGCGTGGTAGCATCCACAAGATGACATAGATATTCGTAAAGCACACACGGATCTGAAAGGTTCAGACCCGTTGACTAATAGCCTCTCTCACAAGCATAACATGATCAAACCAGAACTCATTCAGTGTTAATCACATAGTGATGTGAACTAGATTGTTGACTCTAGTAAACTCTTTGGATGTTGGTCACATGGTGATGTGACCTGTGAGTGTTAATCACATGGCGATGTGAACTAGATTATTGACTCTAGTGCAAGTGGGAGACTGTTGGAAATATGCCCTAGAGGAAATAATAAATTGGTTATTATCATATTTCCTTGTTCATGATAATCGTTTATTATCCATGCTAGAATTGTATTGATAGGAAACTCAGATACATGTGTGGGTACATAGACAACACCATGTCCCTAGTAAGCCTCTAGTTGACTAGCTCGTTGATCAATAGATGGTTACGGTTTCCTGACCATGGACATTGGATGTCGTTGATAACGGGATCACATCATTAGGAGAATGATGTGATGGACAAGACCCAATCCTAAGCCTAGCACAAGATCGTGTAGTTCGTTTGCTAAGAGCTTTTCTAATGTCAAGTATCATTTCCTTATACCATGAGATTGTGCATCTCCCGGATACCGTAGGAATGCTTTGGGTGTACCAAACGTCACAACGTAACTGGGTGGCTATAAAGGTGCACTACAGGTATCTCCGAAAGTGTCTGTTGGGTTGGCACGAATCGAGACTGGGATTTGTCACTCCGTGTAAACGGAGAGGTATCTCTAGGCCCACTCGGTAGGACATCATCATAATTTGCACAATGTGACCAAGGAGTTGATCACGGGATGATGTGTTACGGAACGAGTAAAGAGACTTGCCGGTAACGAGATTGAACAAGGTATCGGGATACCGACGATCGAATCTCGGGCAAGTAACATACCGATTGACAAAGGGAATTTTATACGGGATTGATTGAATCCCCGACATCGTGGTTCATCCGATGAGATCGTCGTGGAACATGTGGGAGCCAACATGGGTATCCAGATCCCGTTGTTGGTTATTGGTCGGAGAACATCTCGGTCATGTCTGCATGGTTCCCGAACCCGTAGGGTCTACACACTTAAGGTCCGATAACGCTAGGGTTATAGGGAATAGATATACGTGGTTTCCGAATGTTTTTCGGAGTCCCGGATGAGATCCCGGACGTCACGAGGAGTTCCGGAATGGTCCGGAGGTAAAGATTTATATATGGGAAGTCCTGTTTTGGTCACCGGAAAAGTTTCGGGTGCTATCGGTAACGTACCGGGACCACCGGGAGGGTCCCGGGGGTCCACCAGGTGGGGCCACCGGCCCCAGAGGGCTGCGTGGGCCAAGTGTGGGAAGGGACCAGCCCCTAGGTGGGCTGGTGCGCCTCCCACAAGGGGCCCAGGGCGCAGGAAGGGGGGGGAGGGGGAAACCCTAGGCTCAGATGGGCCTAAGGCCCACCTAGTGGTGCGCCCCCCTCTCTCCCGCCCTTGGCCGCCCCCAAGTCCCATCTAGGGCTGGCCGCACCCCTTGGGGGGGGGGGAACCCTAGATGGGGGCACAGCCCTTCCCCTCCCCTATAAATAGTGGGGGTTTTGGGGCTGCCAGAGACATGAGACTTCCTCTCTCTTGGCGCAGACCCCTCTCCCTCCTCCTCCTCTCCCGCGGTGCTTGGCGAAGCCCGGCAGGATTGCCACGCTCCTCCATCACCACCATGCCGTTGTGCTGCTGCTGGACGGAGTCTTCCCCAACCTCTCCCTCTCTCCTTGCTGGATCAAGGCGTGGGAGACGTCACCGGGCTGCACGTGTGTTGAACGCGGAGGCGCCGTGGTTCGGCGCTTAGATCGGAATCAACCGCGATCTGAATCGCTACGAGTACGACTCCTTCAACCTCATTCTTGCAACGCTTCCGCATCGCGATCTACAAGGGTATGTAGATGCACTCCCCTTCCCCTCGTTGCTAGATTACTCCATAGATTGATCTTGGTGATGCGTAGGAAATTTTTAATTTCTGCTACGTTCGCCAACAGTTAGTCCATTATAGAAGATATCAAGTATTTCATTTGTCTTAAGAGGATGACCAGGCAAAGCATTAAGCAATTGGAGAAGCCTCCCCCAAGCTTGTGGGAGACTCTCTTCTTCAATTTGCACAAAGTTAAATATTTCTTGTAAGGTGGCTTGTTTCTTATGAGCAGAAAAATATTTTTCAGAGAAGTAACAAATCATATCCGGGGGACTACGCACACAACCAGGAGTGAGTATTATACCATATCTTCACATCACCCTTTAATGAGAACGGAGATAATTTGAGAATATAATAGTAGCGAATCTTCTCATCATGAGCAAACAGGGTGGCTATATCATTCAACTTAGTAAGGTGTGCCACTACAATTTCAGTTTCATAACCATGAAAAAGATCATATTCAACCAAAGGAATTAACTATGGGTCGACAGAGAATTCATAATCCTTATCATCAACAAATATAGGTGAAGTAGTAAACTTAGGATCATATTGCATTCTAGCATTCAAAGATTTCTCTTTCAGTTTGCATAATAATTTCTTAAGATCATCTCTATCATTGCAACCAAAAAAGTCTCTAGCTGTCTCCTCATCCATAACATAACCTTTAGTTACCTTAGGCAATTCATATTCTAGGTGTTGCAAGATTTTTCAGTTTCGAGTACTTCATCAGTTTCAAAGATTTCATCAGTTTCAGCATTCTCAATATCTTTAACTCTAGCAATTTGTTCATTGAGAAATTTACCTAGTGGCACATTATCATCAAGCAAGGTACTAGCATCATCATGAGTAGCATTCATAGAAGTAGCATCATCAATAACTTGCGACATATCAGGATTAACACCATGTGGTGGTGTTGCAAGCCTACTCAAAATAGAAGGTGAATCAAGTGCAGAGCTAGATGGCAGTTCCTTACCTCCCCTCGTCTTAGAGGGAAAAATCTTAGTCTTGGTATCCTCCAGATTCTTCATAGTGATAAATTGATAATAATCTCAAGTGACTCAACAAACATAGCTATGCTCCCCTGCAACGGCGCCAGAAAAAGGTCTTGATAACCCAAAAGTATAGGGGATCACTCATGTCACATCTCCAGTCAATAGTGCCAGTAGCCAATAACCAATAACCAACAGCCAATAGCGGAACCTAGATGCTCATATTGGTTCCTACATATTCTACGAAGATCTTTATCGGTCAAACCACAATAACAACATACATTATTCCCTTTGTCATCGGTATGTTACTTGCCCGAGATTCGATCATCGGTATCATCATACCTAGTTCAATCTCGTTACCGGCAAGTCTCTTTACTCGTTCCGTAATGCATCATCCCGTAACTAACTCATTAGTCACATTGCTTGCAAGGCTTATAGTGATGTGCATTACCGAGAGGGCCCAGAGATACCTCTCCGATACTCGGAGTGACAAATCCTAATCTTGATCTATGCCAACCCAACAAACACCTTCGGAGACACCTGTAGAGCATCTTTATAATCGCCCAGTTACGTTGTGACGTTCGATAGCACACAAGGTGTTCTTCCGGTATTCGGGAGTTGCATAATCTCGTAGTCAGAGGAATATGTATAAGTAATGAAGTAAGCAATAACAATAAAACTTAACGATCATTATGCTAAGCTAACGAATGGGTCTTGTCCATCACATCATTCTCTAATGATGTGATCCCGTTCGTCAAATGACAACACATGTCTATGGTTAGGAAACTTAACCATCTTTAATTAACGAGCTAGTCAAGTAGAGGCATACTAGGGGCACTCTATTTTTGTCTATGTACTCACACATGTACTAAGTTTCCGGTTAATACAATTCTAGCATGAATAATAAACATTTATCATGATATAAGGAAATATAAATAACAACTTTATTATTGCCTCTAAGGCATATTTCCTTCAGTGGAGGTGACCGGAAGTGCGGATAAAGGAAAACATTCTCATCAAACACCACATCACGTGAGATGTAGACGCGGTTAGAGGGGACATGAAGACACTTGTACCCTTTATGAAGAGAACTATAACCAAGAAACACACGCTGTTTAGACCGAAACTCCAACTTGCGTTGGTTATATGGACGAAGATGTGGCCAACACACACTATAATCAGGAACTTCATTCAACAAGAGCTTAAGTGGTGTTTTTATCGGACGGAGTCGTGTAGGGAGTCTGTTAATGAGAAAGCATGCGGTGGAAAACGCATCATTCCAAAATCAGAAAGGAACAGAGGCATGAGCAAGCAAAGCAAGACCTGTCTCAATGATATGGCGATGTTTACGCTCAGCTACACCGTTTTGCTGATGTGTATGAGGACAAGACACGCGATGTGTAATTCCAAGCTTATTAAAAAATGCATTGACGTAGTGATACTCACCCGCCCCCCAATCGGATTGCACATGAATGATTTTATGACTGAGCAGATGCTCAACATGCGCTTGGAATTGCAAGAAAACATGAAACACATCAGACTTGCGTTTCAGAAGATAAAGCCGAGTGAATCCACTGTAAGCATCAAGAAATGAGATAGTAATTATGATCACTAACAGAGGTTTGGGCATGGCCCCATACATCCGAAAACACAAGTTCAAGCGGTTTATTGACTACATGACTCGACTCAAAAAAGGAAGTTGATGACTCTTGCGTTGCTGACAGGCATCACAAACTGCATCAACATGTTTATTGGACACGACTGGAAGCTCATGATGATGAATTACAAGGCGAACGATGGGAGTGGCAGGATGACCAAGACGTGCATGCCAATGTGATGGTGACACACGAACGCCACTGAAGGCACTGGTGGCACATCAAGTGCATAGGGACCATTATGGCGCAGTCGACCTCTAAGGTGTACGTCCCTCCTGTCCCGGTCCTTAACAAAAAAAATTAAAAGGATGAAATTCATCAAGAACATTATTATCACAAGTAAGTTTAGGAACTGAAAGCAAACTATGTGAAATAGAGGGAATACGAAGGACATTAAGAAGACGTAATTGTGTGGATCGACGTGTAAGAAGTGATGCCTGACCAATATGTGAGATGTGCATACCTTCCCCATTAGCAGTGCGGACCTGATCGTGTCGATGATACGACTCCTATGTAGAGAGCTAGCCCATCTCACTCGTCAGGTGATTGGTAGATCCCTTATCCATGTACCAAGATGCATCAACTGGATAGGAAGGACTATGCCCCTGCTCATGACTCGCCAGGTTAGCCTGCTTCTCATTACCCTTGCCATTGTTCCCCATCCCCTAGAAATCCTGCTTGAAGCGACGATGACAACGCGAGGCAAGGTGACCATCAAGTCCACACAGCTGGCAGGGGACCCGAGCACCACATGAAGAGCAGCAGCCACTGACTCGACGTCCCGTGGAGTTCGTGGTGTCCCACAAATCAAGAACGGTCAGCGGAGGTTTGCCAGAGTTGGTGGCTTGTAGGGTTTTCCCATCACACGCGTTGCAGCATTGGCGGAAGGGAAGTCGGTGTAGAACGGGGAGCCTGGATGCACTGTTTCGTAGCGAGAAGACGCGCGTACAACTCACGCGGCTGGATGAGAGTGTCATGACCATTGATATTCTCCACCAAATTATCATAATCATCACCTAGTCCATTGTCCACATAAATGGTGAACTCCTCCGAGCCAAGAGCCTTGCCAACGGAGGCAAGAGTGTCAGCCATACCCGTCACCTTGTTGAAGTAGTCAGTGACGCTGAGTTCATAAAGCTTCACCTCCCCAAGCGTAGTGCGGATGGCGTGAGCCCGCGCCTGAGACTGTGAAGCAAAACTGGTATGAAGAGCCGTCCACGCGTTCCGAGACGTAGCGGCGAAGATGACCAATGACGAGACCCCCTCCGTACAAGAGGACTGGATGGCAGAAAGGATGACCTGATCTTGAGCCACCCATGCATGATGCCCCGGGTGATATGGCGGGGGCACGACAGAGTGCCATCAACAAAGCCTTCCAAGTAGCGACTGCGGAGAAGTGGCAAGACCTAAGCACGCCACGACAGGTAGTTATCCGTCGTCAACTTCATCGGATGAGATGCGCAAAGTAGAACGGCGCAGCAGGTACACCGTGATCCAAAGACGGTGACGGTGCATAAAACCCCGAATGGGAGGAACCACTCGGTAGCACGGAGGAAGCCACCAACTCCGCCGCCGGGCCACCGTAGGGCGCCCCCGTACGAAGAGGATGCGTCATAAGGAGGCGCAATCACCGAGGCTGTCGGGTAGGCGTAGGCCAACAACAGCGCAGACGAAGTCAGTCACAGAGTAGCTGGGGCGGTGTGTTGTAGGGATCGGCTGCCGCGGCATAGACGCCGTAGGAAACAACACCGTGGGCCACCGGCAGCGGTTGGGCGTCGTGAGCCGATGGGGGCTGCTGGGTGCCGTAGGCCGGCGAGGCGTGCTGAGCGTCATGGACCAGCGGCGACTGGCCGCCGTATGGCGCGAGAAGCCAGCACGGCCCGATAGCAGGAGAAGCGCTATACGCAGCAGCGCCGTAGATCGGCTGTGGTGGAGTTGGAATACCATGCAACGTAGATGGTGTTACACAATCCTGTTCTGCTATCACTAGCATTTCCGACCCACATGTGTCAACCAGGCCAGCCGGAGAGCAATACCGACTAATGACAAGCCTTAGGCCCTCTCCCGCCGAAAGACTAGCCTATTAGGAGGGGACACTCCCGCCCTTATAAGTCGTGTTCTACCTCCTCCCACAACCGATGTGGGACTAAACCCAACAATCTCCCCCTCACACATCAGTCGCCATGGGCCCGCTAACACTAACGTTTCCCACCCACCAACCATGACCGACCACCCGTGAGTTCACTGAGATTTATTCCGGGCACCTGGCTATCACTAGCGTTTCCGACCCACATGCGTCAACCAGGCCCAACCGAAGAGCAACACCGACTTATGATAGGCCTTCGACCCTCTCCCCTCAAAAGACTAGCCTGTTAGGAGGGGACACCCCCGCCCTTATAAGTCGTGTTCTGCCTCCTCCCACAACCGATGTGGGACTAAACCCAACAATCTGGTATCATGTGTTGATACCATGTATTGAAATAAGCCACGGCGTGTGGTGTGGTCAGGCTCGTCGGGCGCGTCGGGTGCCCGCGGGACGTGCAGGATGTACTGGTGCGGTCGGGCTCGTCGGGACGCAGCGGAAGCGTGGCGAGTGTGCATGTGTGTAGCGTGTGTGTCCCGGTGGCGCGTGAGTCCGTACTCACGTTGGTGTCCACCGTGTCTAGAGTCTAGGTCATATACGTAGCTAGTAGCAGTGGACGTCGGAGCGTCCGGTGACCGGTGTGCTAGCCGAGTCTATAGGAGTTAGTTTGCGTCAGGTTGTTAGCTGGTTGTTAGCTGCATGCATGATCGGGTCAAGTGGTCGTTGCAGAGCCGAACGTAGGCGTGGATGCATGTGTGATGGAAGCGTGGGCGCTGTGTCTCTGCCGGCTACAAAGCAGGCTGGTGTGCTCGTGTTTGGAGTGTGATGCGTGTGCCAGTTGTATGAGTTTGGTGCTCTTGAAATAGTAACGGGGTTGTGTGTGCAGTCGGGTGAAACTCCATTGTATTGTGCTCCTCTTTCTTCTACCTCCAGCTACGTGAGAGAGAGAGAGCTAGTTGGGGCTGCGCCAACATTTGGTATCAGAGCTTCGGTGCGATCTTGCCGACGGCCATGTCGCTCGTCCCTCACGGTTGTGGTGGCGGGGTGATGGCGTTGCAGCTACAGCCACTGACGACGATGAACTACACCGCCTGGGCGATCAAGGCGGAGGCTATCCTTGACGCCCAGGGGCTGTGGAGTGCGGTGGCTCCGACGGAAGGCGCGGCGGTCGACGCCGGGAAGAGCAAGACGGTGCGGGCGGCGATGCTGGGCGCGCTTTCGGAGGACTTGCTGATGTAGGTGGCGAAGAAGCTAACTGCGACGGAGGTATGAGACTCCCTCAAGGTTCGCTTCGTCGGCGCAAATCATGTGCGGGCTGCGAGGTTCGGGACGCTGCACGACGAGTTCAAGCGCCTATGAATGGACAACGACGATGAGCTAGACGAGTACGCCAGGAAGGTCAGCGGCATGGCGGCGAGGTACGCGATGCTCGGGTCGACGCTTGACGACAGCGCCATGGTGAAGAAGTTGCTCGACACCGTGCCGGACCGCCTGTACGCCGCGGTGGCCGGAATCGAGCAATTCTGCAACACGGAGGAGATGGCGTTCGAGGAGGCACTCGGGCGGCTCAAGGCGTTCGAGGAGAGGACGCGGCGGCGCGGACGGGCAACTGATGATGACGGCGGCACAGTGGGTGGCTCGGGAGCGACGGGAAGGCGGACGTGGCTTCGGCGACCACGACAATGACGACGCGGCGAGCACATCGTCGGGCAACAGAGGGAAACACCGTGGACGCGGCTACAAATGCGGGGAGCACGGGCACTTCCGGCGCGAGTGCCCTCAGCTGCGGAAAGGACCGGCGGCGGAGCAGGCTCTCCTGGCCGACGCCAACGTCGACGACGATGGACTCCTCTAGACCGTGGCTTAAAGGGTGTGTGTTGAAATAAGCCACGGCGTGTGGTGTGATCGGGCTCGTCGTGCACGTCGGGTGCGTGCGGAACCTGCGGGACGCAGCGGAAGCGTGGCGAGTGTGCATGTGTGTAGCGTGTGTGTCCCGGTGGCGCGCGAGTCCGTACTCACGTTGGTGTCCACCCTGTAGTCTAGAGTCTAGGTCATATACGTTACGTAGCTAGCAGCACTGGACGTCGGAGCGTTGGGTGACCGGTGTGCTGGCCGAGTCTAGAGGAGTTAGTTTGCATCAGGTTGTTAGCTGCATGCATGATAGGGTGAAGTGGCCGTTGCAGAGCCGAACGTGGGCGTGGATGCATGCGTGATGGAAGCGTGGGCGCTGCGTCTCTGCCGGCTACAAAGCAGGCTGGTGTGCTCGTGTTTGGAGTGCGATGCATGTGTCAGTTGTATGAGTTTGGTGTTTTTGAAATAGTAACGAAGCTGTGTGTGCAGCCGGGTGAAACTCCGGTGTATTGTGTTCCTCTTTCTTCTACCTCCAACTACGTGAGAGAGAGAGCTAGTTGGGGCTACGCCAACAGATGGGTTGGCGTCGACTACATGCATCAATGCATCGGGGGCATGCAGCGTTGTGTGGCGTCATGTAAACCAGCAGGCGACAGAGGAGCAACGCCCTGGGTGGCAGCGGCCAGCGCTGCGGCGGCGATGGCCGCAGCCATGGATGCGCCAGCCATCGAGGCAAGCGGACGGAACGCGAGATACGGGGAGGCAGCGGTGCCCTGGGCGACAGCGGTCGGGGTGGCGCCGGCGAGGACAGCAGCCGGGGCAGAGGCCATGGCTGCGATCGGAACGAGGGATGAGGCGGAATCGTACGACCGTAACCCTAGTCTGATGCCATGTTAAAATTATGTTTCTGGAAAACTGCCCAATACCCAATACGGTTGTGGCTATCTCATTGGGACAGGGTATTAGAGATGATGCATGGATATACATCATGTGAGGCGGGGAATTCTAAGATATATAGTACCTTCCTATTTAGTGGGTTTATGAGCAACTGATGAAGAATTTCGAGGATGGGAGAGATGTGCCAACAGCGTGCCATGTCGCTTGGCTGCCTCGTGGACGCCGGAGGCCGCCCAATCTAATTGGAACTGCCATCATTACACCTTCCACTCCGCTGCATCAACAGACTGGGTATCTCAATTGTAAACATCACTAAGGCTTGAATGAGATGAAGAAGTTAATTGTGGGATGTTACTCCTTTGATTCAAAATGTAGCAATCAACTAAACATGTGAATTTAAATTGCAAGTAAATGGTTTATGAGCAAACGGGAAATAGACAAAGAATAGCGAATAACTTTTCCAATTGGCATCCTTTACTTCCCACGAAACTAAACAACAGTGTATAAGCTATCAGCAATAGCATAGGAAAACTGTGACAATGCAGATGCACCCAGAGTTGAGAAGAACAGTAGAAACAAAATGAGATAATTATAGACTATTTATTAAAGTGTTCAAATAATGTATGCCAGGAAATCCAATAAAGTTTGCATCGTTATACATGGACATTGTTGATTCTCCCTTGCACCGGTGCAAGTATCCGTTAGCTGTTCGGTAAATTTGCGGAAGATTAAGAAGTGGAAAAATCTTGATGTATTGACTCTGACCAAAAGAACAAAATCAATGGATTTGAGTGCGATTTAACTTATGTGTTCTGTATTATAGACAGTGTGACATGAGTAGCAACTTGGATAAAGCTTATCTGGAAGAATAATACCAGAGAAGCAACGGGAAGCATGCGTAAAGCCATTGATGCTCCTTTTCGTATGAAAAATAAGTAACTAACAATCAACTATGCTAGTCATCCATGCTTATATGGTAAAAAGATGGCGAGTTCAGTAAAGTAATCTTTAAAGCTAAACAATGGTGAAAAAAATAATACATGTCCGGCCGATTGAGTAGGGAGCACATGGCATGACTGTGTATGCATTTACTCAACAGGCGTGTTTCAAGCACTTTGCAGGTTTTTTGTCAGATACATGTCCATTAACAGGAGTAGCAACAATACTATGCAGCAAGAACCACCGATCGTATTGGATACTTGTGGTCGGCAGAAAATCAGAAAAATCTTCATGCTTCACTTATATTTGTTCAAGAGTTGAAATTGCATTTGGTAGTTGGCATGACATTAATATGTTGGTATTGAAATGATATGTATATATGGGTGGTATAAACAAAAATTTGCATGAACAATCTCTGGAAGTTATAAACTCGAGAAAATTATTTTGAGATAATTAGATAATAATATATGTGCATTATGATGGATGAACTCGCATATAGAAGTGGTTACTGTGTTAAAGTTGGTTAAAGCTGAGCCTTTCTTTCAACTAATGAACTAAAACTTGGGAACTTAAGTGAAAACTAGAGTAGATCAAAGTGCTGAACCGGCGTTGTAAGTAAACAAATGACTTTGGTTTAGGCCGGGATGCAAGGTGGTTAACTCCTATCGAACTACCCCTCGGGGTACTTGATTCCATGCTTCCGTGTTAATGCCACAAAGCACTTGTTGTATCTTAAGTTCTTTTTTATTAATGTAAGTTTGAAAACTTTCTACACTTTCATTTCATCTTTATTGATAGCCTCTTCGGTATCTTGTATTGCTCGCTCTCACATTGGTACTTGGTGCATACTTCGCCGAAACATCCAAATTTCGTGGGAGGACTTCCTCATGTTCTCCTACACGCAAGCACATATATCTTCCTCAAACAGTCACCGATATTAGTTTTCATATATCTTCCTACACATGTTTTCATAAATCTTCCTCAGGGGTACTTGATTCCATGGTTCTACCTATCATGGCATTCTCATAGTCATTCTAAGATATATTTTCATGCAACTTCCATCATCATTTACATTACATTTTCATGACTAGAGATGTGATCCTTCACTGTCATTTTGCTTTACATGACCATATAAAGCTGGAATGATATTCATGTGGCACAACCACCGATATATGTTTTCATATATGCTACGCTAGATCATCCCACATCCTGGTACACTGTCAGAGGCATTCATATAGAGTTTCCACATCAGGTTATGCTGGAAACCCTCTTTCATGTCACGGGTTGCTTGCCGTTTTCTTTCGGGAACTGACCATACTCTGCATGCACCATAATTAGGTCTGTAGGTATAAACATTACTCCCTCTGTAAAGAAATATAAGAGCATTTAGGTAACTAAAGTAGTGATCTAAACGCTCTTATATTTGTTTACATAGGAAGTATTACACATGTGTTAAATCCAAAGTACCCAGAAAGCCGGTCGCCTGACCGGGCGACTCGGGCGGCGGCTAGGGTTTCCGAGCGCCGCCTCCCCCACACCTCCTCTCCCTCCTCGTCGCCACCTGAGGTGGTCGCCGGGCAAGCCCGCGCGGCCGCCAGTGACGGTGGCGGCGAGGCCCTCGTCGCTCCTGCAGCGGAGGATCTGGATCCCAGGGTCGGCGGCCCCTGCCGGCGTGGCGTCGCCGTTAGCCCTGAACGGCGCTCGCGGAGGGCTCTGGCCGGCGTCCTCAACTGCGGGGGCGGTGGGGCGTCGGCGCCTGGTGGCTACAGCGTGGAGGCCTTCTTTTCCTCGCCAGATCTGGAGGTTTGCCGCCCCTAATTCGCTCCCTCCCCTTCTGCGCTTGTCTTCCCGCGGCTGGTCGCTGGATCTGGCGGAGTTTGGGGCTGGTGTTGCAGATCGGGACCGGGGGAAACCCCTGGCCGGCTGGTTCGGCCCGGCATCGACGTCGGCCTTGGGCGACGTTTCCTTCCTGGAGGCGATGTCGTGGGCTCCTTCTCCCCACCTCCGTTTCCTCTCCCGGGTGAAAACCCAAAATCCGGCCGGATTGGGCAGCGGCGGCGCCGTGTGTGTCGTTCCCTCCATGGAGGCGTTGCCTGGGGAGTGTGGATTCGGGCATAGGGGTGCTGAAGGTGGGGTTTTGTCCGGCAGCAGGTGCAGTGCCTCTCGCTGTCCCGCCGTCTGCCTCTCTGTTGTTGCTAGGCGGCTTTCCTGCAGCCTTCAGACGTTCTGGGCGCGATGTGTCTTCGACGCCTGAGGGATGCGGTCATCGGTTGATGCTAGTTTCCTGTAACTAGCTCTCCGAGGTGTTGTAAGTTCAGAGTGCCCCCTTGTATCTTTTGGGCTTTTCACACATTGATGGCGGCGGAGATCGATGGCATGGCGCTGTGGAGACTCGGCGTCCGATGCGCGGAGATGGGCTCGCGCAGGAGGAGGTTGCGGTCTGGCATCATGGTGACGTCGATGGCAGAGTGGCCAGACAAGGTAGAAGCCTCAATATGATCTGAAGACCTGTGGAAGATGGCGGCGACGACACACGAGTGCGTCTGACCGGATTGTGCCCTAGACCCGGTATGTGGCTCGGCTGGGGCTTCCGAATGAGTTTCGGCTTCCGGCTTTTGATGTTAGGCTTAGGTGAGTGGCTTGGGTAGTGGCCCAGCTAGCACCCCCTCATCATATTGGATAGGAGTAGCGGCATATGTTGCCAAGATGGTGGATTCAGACCCATTGTTGTAATACTTTGTACGGTCCTCGAGAATAATCAATAAAGTGGCTGTATGCATCTCCCAGATGCAGAGGCCGGGGTCATCCTCCTTTTCTAAAAAAAAAATGTGTTAAATCCATATCAAATGCATACTCCCTCCGTCCTGAAATTCATGTCGTGAGCTAGTTCAATTTTTTTTGCAAAAAACCCCTATGCGTTTAAATCCGTTGCACACAACCCCTTCTCCTTCCTTCCTCCCCCGCGAGACGCCGGCACGAGCCACCGTCGCAAGACACCTGCACCGCCCACCACCTGAGATGTCCGCCGCCGACGCCCAGCTGCGCCGCTGCCAAGGAGGCAACCATCGCTGCCCACTTGTGCAGCTCGACCGCCGCCACCCCACATCGCCCAAGCCGCCCACTGATGCGAGCAGCTCATCCACCGTACGGCCCAGCGCCACCTCCCACCGCGGCACTGCCACGGAGGCGGCGGCGGCGGCCCACCTGCGCCCACGGAGGCGACCACGACCGCCGTAGACACTTCATCCGCGACGGCCGCCGGTGCCGCGGATAATTCTGGCGGCTCCCGCGTCTTCTGCTGCTGTTGTCTTCATCCGCGTCTGCTTCTGTTTGCCAGACCGGCGACCTTGGTTTCCTCTAGAGCCACGCCTTTCCCGCTGCTACTGGGATAGGTACTGAAAGTTTGAATGTCATATGGTGAAATTGAATGTTTGTCTAGATCAATTATTGCTAACATTGTGGAATTAGAGCAAATCATCCAATTTTGAACATATGCAATCACTGTACTTTGCTGACTGTCAAATTGTTAAGTCACTGAACATGTCCAGTTTGTAGTACTTCAGTTTGGAATACTGGTAGAATTACCCTAGTTTGGAGTACTCCACAAATTATGATAGTGAATGAACATAATTCAGTTTGGTACCGCCAGTTTGGAGTACTGTTTGCAACTTATGAAAGCAAATTACGAAAGCAACTTCCGCAAAAGAAAAATGTATCAAGAGGAATCATATCTGGTTCACTGGAGTATTGTGTAAATTAATGGACTACAGTTTGAGATATGATCTGGTTCAGTTAGAGGAAAGTTCAGTTAGATTTTGTAAATGGTCAGATTTTGTAACTGTCTATGTCCACTGTCAAAATTCAGTTAAAATATGCTCAAAGATCCACTCTACTCTGTCAATGTAAAATCAAGAAATGGAGCAGCATGACATTGACCAAAACATTCAACATTCAGAGATGATTGAACATTGAGTTTAAAATGATAGTCTATTTTAAAATGATTGCAACACAAACAGGCAAGTGTCCACATGATCCTTGAAGGGCCAGTCCTTGAACTGTCCGCCTTTCCGAGCACAAACACGGCCACCACACACGCGCAATCGTCGGTATTCATCATCTCACACAATCTATCCATCCATCCATACTTGATGAACACCTGGAATTGACAAAGGGATTTATCACACCCTGACCCTGCCTAACCGTTGTGTGCAGGAACAATCTTTTTCTTTAATAAAAGAGGAACAACAAACTTAAGGGTTCTTCCATCCATCTCAGCACTATTTTAGCCAATCATGCAGCAGAAAATGCTAAACATTCATCAGTTTTCGTTCAGGATCAGTTTAGCTTTAGAGTATGGTAAAACATCTTTAGCGGGACAGCTTCTGTTCAGTTTCAGGCAAGAGGACATCTTTTGACTGAAATTCTTTGATGAAATCTCAGTTAACTGGAAACAAGTCTGCAAGTTGAGGTTTAACATGGTGCAGGCCCTCCTAGAGAATAGAGACACTCTAACCTGATGACTTGTCCCTCGCCTCGAACGCCACCATGCAACCCTAGATTGAAATCAGTGAAGAAGAAATTGATAATAAATGGGGATTTGATAGAAATCACCTACCGTTTGGTTGTGTTCTATTTCTAGTTGACCAATCCAAGAAGATGAAGAAGAAATTGCAAGAGATCGAAGGGATGAGAAGGGGGAAAAGGAGACCTTTGACTTACGCGGGTTTCTTGGTGCAGCCATGTAGTGGTCCGGCTAGATGAAAAGCGGCACCCGTGCTTCACCTTGGGAGTGGAAAAGGGGCACCCGTGCTTCCCAGTGCTCATGTCGACGGCATTCGTGGTCGACGACGGGCACAGGCGGAAAGAGAACGGGCGTAGGGCGGTCGCCTCCACAAAATTGAAGTTTCAGGTTCCACTGTGGGCGGAGGGCGGAGGTGAACGTGGCTGCAGCTTGGGGCGGTGTGGCGGAAGCAAGGCGGCGACGGTGTGGGTCGGCGGCTGCGTGGGTTGGGGGAGCAAGGCGGCGGCGCTGAGGGAGGGGGGGGGGGAGCAAATCGGCCGGCGTCAGAGGAGAGTAAGGAGAACGACGAGGACAGCGAGTTTGGTCAAGAAAATGACGAGGACTAAATTGCAAAAACGCCAGTGCGAAATGAATTTCGGGACGGAGGGATAATATGTATCTGACACAAGAACTAATACAGATACTAGTAGAATACAGGTAATACAATTGAGCCCTTTTATGGTGATTGGGGCGGTACTGGGAGTACTTTCAAGCACTTACCCCTTCGATTTTTATTGGCCGTCCGATCTGGTGGGGGATTAAAAATGAATTAACTTAATTAGTTTAATCAGAGAAGGGCATAATGGTCCAGGGTAAATTTTTTTTTTCAACCGATCACGTCCACGACCAGAACCACGTCTAGATCTAGTACCACGTCTAGATCTAGTAGCTCGGTCAAGTCCTCCTTCTCGTCCTCTTCCTTCTGTCCGACGAGCCCGGCGAGAGGAACCAATTCACCGTCGTCGGCGTCGTTCTCGTCCTCCTCCTGGTCCCCTTCACTATAAAAGACGTGGTCGGCGGCAGGAAGAAGAATAAGGCGTGACATCTGCGGCGGCAGTGTCGGTGGCGACGGCGGCGGCGGTATATGAGAAAGCCCCCCACTGATCCCATCGCTTCCGGACTTGCATCTTAAGGTATGAATCGCCTGAATCTCAACTTACTTTGATTCGTAGCCTGCACTTCCTACTTAGATTTGTTTAGTCATCATCGATTTAGGTTTCCCTAGTGCATGCAATTCAATTTAGCAGTACTTACATCTCTGATCACGTCCGAGCCGATCTTGCGGGGAATTAAACTTGAGTTTATTAGAGTCATCATCCATGCTAGGATAGTACTTGTTGGGCGTTGATGATTGATTTCCCTCACATGTCAAACCAGCAAAGTCTTTTCCATGCACTTGTCTTTGCCTATGAGCTATTTTACACCTGCAACATTGATAAACAGAAAGATGTTGATGATTGGTTTCCCTCACATGTCATATGCAGGAAGACATGGCGTATGCAAGTGATGAGAGTATGTTCGAGTATCTAAATGTTGTCAGCAAGATGTTTGATAGTGAGGCCGAAGGCTATGAATTCTACAACAAATATGCTCTTGAAAAAGGTTTTAGTGTGAGGAGAAGCTACGTTGAGTGGGATGGATCCAACAAATACATAATTTTAAGGAAAATTGTGTGTAGTCGTCAAGGGTTTCGCGAAGAGAAGCACATAAAAAGAAAGATGGAAGATAGAAAGAGGAGGCCACGAAGTTTAACTCGTGTTGGGTGTAATGCTAAATTGGTCATTACGAGACAGGAGGAAACTGGTCGGTGGTTTGTCAAGGATTTCATCGATGAGCACAGCCATCCTCTAGTCCCACAGGATCTTTCTTGTCTGCTGCGTTCGCACAGACGAATTAGCGATGAGCAGAAAGCGGACATTGCGGACATGGAAAAATGTGGGATCCGCAAATACCGTATTATGGATATTTTTTGCTTTCAATACGGTGGATTTGATAAGGTTGGATGCATAAAGAGGGACATTTATAATTTCTGCCATGCTAATAAGCAGGAGACAATCAGTGCCGGTGATGCTAATACGGTGATCATGCACATGATGGCGAGGCGAGAGCGAGATGTGGATTTTTTCTTCAAGTACTTGGTAGACGAGCATGGCCATCTGAAGGGACTGTTCTGGGCTGATAGTCAATCGCGACTTGACTACGAGGCTTTCGGAGACGTCATTGTTTTCGATAGCACATACAGAACCAACAAATACAATCTGCCATTCGTGCCGTTTGTCGGGTTGAATCACCACCGCAGCACTGTTATTTTTGGCTGTGGTATAATTTCTCATGAAACAAGCCAGGCATACGAGTGGATGTTGCGGACCTTTTCTGATTGCATGGCACAGAAGCATCCGATATCTGTGATCACAGATGGGGACCTTGCAATGCAGAGAGCAATCAGGGTGGTATGGCCAGACTCAAACCATAGACTATGTATATGGCACATTCAGCAGAACATTGTACGCCATCTGCATGATGACGACGTAAAGGAGGAATTCAGATCTTTCATTTATGATACTTCTTCCATTGAAGAGCATGAGATAGAATGGATACACTTCTTACAACGGAATAAAGTAACCAGTGAGGAGTCTTGGCTGCATCAGATGTATCAGATGAGAAAGTTGTGGTGTGCTCCATATCTTGAGGGGCGTTGTTTCCTAGGATTAAGCAGCAATCAGAGGAGTGAGAGCTTGAACTCTGTGCTACATACGCATCTTGAAGGTAAGATGTCGTTGTTTGAAATGCTAGAGCACTATGAGCGTTGCCTTGCGTTGCGACGGATTAACGAAGCTCTCCAAGACGTCGAAGCCTTGCAGTCCGTTCCATTTACAGAGGAAAATGCTTCGCCGCTTGAGAAACACGCCGCAACAGTTTTCACACCTAGTGCCTTTAAGATGGTCTTATGGAGCATAGATGCTGTTAGCAAATGTCAGATCAGAGAGATACTAGATGGATCAGAAGATTCCACTTATGTTGTGTCCAAGCAGGAAAGAATGGATAAAAAGTTTGGAGTGCGCATTGAAGAGCAAGGAGGTCTTTTGCACAGGGTGAGTTGTTCTTGCCGTAAGCTGGAATGCGCAGGCACACCATGTTCCCACATTTTTTACATATTGGGGATTTTAAAACAAACAATTCTGCCCAGTTGTTGCGTTCCCACTAGGTGGACTATGAATGCAAAATGTGCATACGCACCTACCAGAAAAAACCAGATGTATGACTATTCGGTAAGCCTGCAGAGGTACCGCGAGTTGCGGAATTGTAGTCACGCCGCAAGTTTCAAGGCATGCCACTCTGATGAGGACTATCACCGTCTAAAGATGCTTTTGCAAGCACAACATCATGGCAAGCAATCAAGTTTTGAACAAGCTGACAGCAAGGAGTCAACTAATGCTCAGCATAACAGCATTAGGTTTGGCCCGTTGATGCCGCACTCGGAGAAAGTTGATAAGGTTCTTGATCCCGTGCATGTGCCAGGCCGAAGTGCACCGAAGAAAAGGCTGCAGGCAAAGACAAAGAAGTCAAGATCACAGAATATCTGTGGCTATTGCAAGAATCCTGGTCACAATCGACGTAAATGCGCTAAATTGCTAGAGGTACGAAATATGTTCATATTTATTTTTTGCATGTGTTTTACTCATAATTGATGTCCATGTGATTTATTCTATTCTTCTCTGTAGGATCTCGAGGCTAAACTGTGATGTCTACATACAGCATGAACTGACGATGAGCCAGAGAAAGTCGTGTGCCATTCAGCTTTGTGTGACGTGGTCTTTACATTCTATTTCATCGTGACAGTAATTTAGTGAAGTGCGGTTGTACTGCCATGTTACTGTATTAGTTCGACATCTTTCGTTTTCATTTTCTGTGTGTATCATTTGATGTCCAACTTTAAGAATGATGATGTATTTCGAACAGGAATAAGGGCTAGCATGGAGCACTTTTTATTTTCGAGTAGAATAATTTTTGTGATGTATTTCTGCACGCACGCACGGCCGCCAGACGGATCTCCCGCGCGATCCCACGGTCTGCATGGCTCATGCATGGCAGGCCATTTTCCTACGTCGACCCAAACACCGGCCCATCCGAGGTTGGAGCTCCGGACGGCCCACGTCGCGTACGATCTCGCGCGTTGTTCTCGTGTAACTAAAAATAGTCCCACCTCGCCCCTCGACCAGCTCCTTTACTTGCTTAAATACCTTCATCGAGGTGATTTTAGCAAGCGTTGGTCCTCATTGTAGGATGAATATGATTCTTCACCCTTACTATGGTTGTCATGCATATTCATAATCATCATGCATATTCTTCATTTAGAGATCATTAATGACTGACGTATTTTTTAAATAAGCGGGGCCCAGTAGGGTGTGCTTGGAAATATTTGAGAAACCTCCATGCACGTTCATCTTTGCTGCATGCAAATCGGGTGGCAGCCGCTGTGCCAGCAGCTGTCAAGGCCTTGATGAATCACTATTCACATGCAGGTCCCCGACTCTTGCATGCAGGTGCCTAGTTTTTGCATGAAGGTCCCTGGGTCGCATCATTGGTTGAGGAAGTATCTCTAGAGTTTTCGAACTGACATTGCCCACCACCTCCTCCAAATCACCCAAATCACCTCCTCCAAATCACCCAAATTATCTTGTACATGGTGATACAATGCTAGGTCAAGCATTCTACAATGATAGCTTGGTCAAACTAATATTATTTTACAATGCCCCCCTTGATGCATAGACCGATGTTTTCAGCAGTCAGTCTAGAGGGCATTATAAATTCAAAAAAATACAAAACCTTGGAAACCTAGCAATGTTTGTGCAAGAGATCATGTGTGCCAAAATTAAGGTGATTTGGAGGTGGTCGAAAAAATGACCGCATTCCGCAGGGACCATTTGGTCTAACTTAAGCCAGTTTTTTAAAAAAGGTGAATTTTTCCACCACCTCCAAATCACCCCAATTTTCTTGTACATGGTGACACACATGTGCCAAACATGTCTATGAAAGAAATTTTTGAAAAAAATTATTTTACAATGCCCCCTTGAGGCA
>NC_057811.1:2748621-2753281 GCF_018294505.1 Triticum aestivum | reverse complement strand
TGTTTGTGCAAGAGATCATGTGTGCCAAAATTGAGGTGATTTGGAGGTGGTCGAAAAAATGCCCGCATTCCGGAGGGACAATTTGGTCTAACTTAAGCCAGTTTTTGAAAAAAGGTGAATTTTTCCACCACCTCCAAATCACCCCAATTTTCTTGTACATGGTGACACACATGTGCCAAACATGTCTATGAAAGAAATTTTTGAAAAAATTTATTTTACAATGCCCCCTTGAGGCATAGACCGATGTTTTCAGCAGTCAGTCTAGAGGGCATTATAAATTCAAAAAAATTCAAAAAAATACAAAACCTTAGAAACCTAGCATTTTTTGTGCAAGAGATCATGTGTGCCAAAATTGAGGTGATTTGGAGGTGGTCGAAAAATTCACTTTATGAACATTGACAAAAAATGATTTTCAACATTTTCTATATTTAATAATATATTTGTAATGGAAGATTCGATCATGCTAACTTATGAAAACCTCAAGTCAATGTTTTTTACTATCTATCCTATGTAGATAAGGCTTGTTATTTGCACACACCATTACCAAGCACATGCCCACTGTATGCAGCATGTCTCATCAGTCAAGCAGCATTGAAGCATCTATTGTGATCATTGCAGCATCAGAATATAAACACTGGAACAAAGCATAGTTGACCTGCATCTATACAGTTGATATACTTCAGAGACATACTAGATTAATTAAGTCTCTGCCATACTTAAGAGTCTGCCATACTTAAGAGTCTGCCATACTACTTAACAGTTCACAAACACTTCCACCTTCCAGATTCATAGTTCACAACCATACTAGCGTGGCTAGCCCTCGACCGCCGCCGCCCACACCCACGAAAGTAATCGGGCCTGTGCAAAAAAAGCCCGCCTACTTGCCCGCTTTCACAATTCAACGGCCTGCATACGACTAGTAACCCAATCTTTTATTGGGCCAGGATGCAGAGGCCCGCCAGATTGTGAAAACAGGTAACAAGTAGGCCCCACAAGGCAGGGACGGAGACGGTTAGGCAATGTGCTGCCCGCTTTAGAAAGGAACTTGAGAGGGAAAGCTCAGCGCGCTATATAAACCGATGCTAGCTCCCCTCGCTCGGCGAGGTGGGACTAAACTCCCTGCACCCCTGGGATGTGCCCGACGCGAAGCTCGCTTGGGCCTAATTCGGGTGGGCCGTCCCACGCCAGCCTCACCCGTTGGGTCGCAGGATGGACCGTTGGGCCATCTCGTTGTCTGCGCCTGAGGCCTGCATGCATGGGAAGGGCGGCGACGTGGGTTTGCATGCACGGGTGGCGGACGTGCATGCATGGGAGCGCGGGTGGCCGACGTTGGTTATCTGTGTTTTGCTTGCTATTTCTATCTTCTTCCGTTGATATTTCTATCTTCTTCCCTTGATATTTCTATCTTATTTGACGTCAAAACCAGCAAGTTTTGGGGTTAGCTCAGATTTCACACGGCCCACGGGGGTGTGCTTGCGCGCTTGATGGAAAAAATTGGTGTTCCGTCTGGGAAGACGGATTTTTTCGGCATGCTTGAAATGGACCCAAAATTTTTTTGAAACCCTTGTACCAACATGACAAGCATCCATGCAAACTGGAAATTGTTTTGCGACGTTGTATGGTTTTGTAGGCTATAATGATTACACGTGTAGATGAAAGGCACGAAAAAACAGTTTCAACAAAGACAACATAAATGATTTTTTACAAGTTTTATAGATGGAAACTTCTTTAGATGCAATGCCATCTCACAAACAACTCAGAAACAACTGTATGATTGATCATAAAACACATGCATTGTTGTTCAAAGAACTGTCTCATGAATAAATTGTACCATAATTGCGAACATAGTGTGAAACAAAAAAAAATGTTTGTTTGCAACAAAATAATCCTGGTTTGATGCTTAAGCTGGTTGAAAAACAATTGAGCCTACTCCATATGGTCTTCCGCACTGCCAAAATCCAGTGACCTCTTGCGTTGCGACGTTGGAGATTGTGTCGGGCTTGGCGACGACCCATGTGCTTCAATCTTTTTCTCTTTAACATCAATGTAACCATACAACTGAAGTTATTCTTGTTCTTTCTCCGCCAACTCTCTAGCAAGACCCTCCATTTCTTGGATTCTCACTTCCTGTAGAAAACCATAGGAATTGTATTAGGAAGAACTTAAAAATGACGTAGCCATAAACTAGATGCATGTAACATGTAAAATTTGAACCTCTGGATCAATGTCATCCTCGGGAAACCAACCCGTGGTTCTATTGTACACAATGTACAGGTGACATTTCTCGCTGCCATTCAGATCAGAAAGCATTTTTTCTACATCATCTAGTCCTGCAATCAAGAACATTCCTTCTGGCAGCTTCCACGCAGACCCGGGTAAGAAGTAGTACAGTTCTGCTCCCAGTTTGCAACCAAAAGTATCTCTCATTTCACTCATAATGAGATCGTAGGTCACTTTGGCGGGTTCAAAAATTCTGACTTCTGCCGGGTGTTCATCAAAGTATGCTCTCGGGACATGTGACATCTCATCATCCCTACTAACAATAAATTCCATGACCAGCACCTAGTATCTCACATCAGAGGTAATACATTCAATGAGTAAAGGGGCAAACATAATTTTTTATGTGCATAGCAACATTGCGGTTTTGTTACCTGCTTTTGTGGAATGTATCCTTCATGTGGAGTGACTGGGGATTGTGCCATCTCAAACCTTCTCACCTTGTTATGTTGATTGTATCCTTCATGTGGTGTGACTGGGGACTCTGCCATCACACGTTTCTTATCCTGCGTATGAAACGTCGACAGTGGGTTTACACACAAATTTTAAAAGGTCATACCATATCTTGGGTATGGCATCGTTGGGAGGTACTTACAAGGGGAGAATTGAAGATATGTTGTTGGGGTGGAGTGATGTGGCATTGAACGGGTGACTCTATCGCAATGTCTCGAGTCGATTGCGACTGTGCCGTCTCATGATGCTTAGCCTACATACAATCGTCGACATAAGGTTGCCACAAATTGAAGATGTTTGTATCATAGAATACGTAGGTCCTTAATATATACAATCGGTGCGAGATACTTACAGGGGGAGAAAAATTGAAGACATGTTGTCGGGGTGGCCGTGAGATCGCACGGGCTTCTAACATATGTCCTTCCAAACGGACCTTCTCCAGCATGGCCTTATAATCCATGTCCGACCACTCCTGTAGCAGCTTACTGTCCATATCCGAACGTGCCTGCAACACATAGGCATCCATCCTGACTCGCTCTGTCTGTATAATACTGTCCACAAGCTTCCGGTCCTTCTGCAACGTTTGCTGCATTTCCTTGTAGCCAAGGAAAAACTTTTTTTTCCATGTCCTCACAGTCCCGCTTATACTTTTCTTCAATCTCAAGACGCATCTTCGCCATCTTACGGGAAAACTCCTCACGCTCCTCCTTTATCATCCTGTCCACGTATGAACGTTCTTTTTTGAGTTTCTTATCTACCTCAGCGTGATCCTTTTGCACCTTCAAGTCGATCTCCCGGCGCGCTTCATGCAAAGACTTGTCGTACTCCGCACGGTTGTTATGCGCCTCTGAGACCATGGTCCCTACAACAACACATATACCCATAGTATGAAAATTGTATCCACAACCTCATCCAACTAATTCCTAAGATTACCACCGAGAAAATATATTCATAACCAGTTCGTACGAACAACTACTACAAACTATCAATCAAAAAGCTCTTGCATGACATCCTGTACTCCAATTACACCAGAACTACTCAACTATGGCAAAGGCTGTATTTTCTAATCTCTTCGGAAATGACTTCTTGGTCGAATTAATGGAAAAAATAATCAGCACTGCAATCGAAGATGGGAGGAGCCGTGGAGGAGACCTTTTTAATCCGGCGTCGGCGTGGTCGCTTCAGAAGCGATGGCGCGATCCCGGCGATGGCTATGTGAGGAGAAACAAGGTAGATGGGGGTGGTTAGGATAGGCTTGATATGCGGTAGAATGGGAAGGTATATATCCGTGATTGTAGGGTTAATTAGTTATTTTGAAGTAATGCGCTTTGATGCGAGTTTTTTTTAACGAGCACGATCTTTTGGGGGCTTCCAAAACATGTGCACTGACCGTGGGTCCAACCACATCTCACAGAAGCCCGAGCCAGAAACTTATTGTTCTCTAAAAAAGGAAGAGCAATAAATTCCTTCCAAGAATTTCCAGAAATAATTGTCAACCCATTTTCGTTGGTAATTACGTGATATGTTTGGCGCAATTAGTGGCTAACTAGTTTTTTTAGGAATACTGGCTACTTGGTTTGATACATGGCAAACGTTACGTTCAGATTAGTTGCATTATTTCGTTCATTTTTTACCGAAAAAATCTATACAAAGTGTTAATTGGACAATGTGAACAATGTGGCATGTACCCTGAACCCTAACCCCCCCCCCCCACACACACACAAAACCGTAAAAACATTCAAAATTTTGCCCCACATGGAAACCATTATGCATGCATTCTCTATGTGGTCATGGGATGCCATGAAGAAAGTTTGGGATCATTAGTACATGTACACGCAAGTACGACCTCTGACACGCGCATTTCCGGTCCCTGTACATGTACATGTAAACCAACCCAACATCGATCCGGTTCAGTGGATGCATGCATGCT
>NC_057811.1:2747218-2747864 GCF_018294505.1 Triticum aestivum | reverse complement strand
AAACCCTAAACCCTGAACCCTGATAACCCTAACCCCCCACTAAACCCTAAACCCTAAACCCTAAACCCTAATAACCCTAAACCCCTAAACCCCTAAACGAGTTGACAAAATTTTCTTATTTTTTTATATCATTTATCCAAATCTCACATAACTCACGCGGCCCACCCCTCGCTAAATCCCGCGATTACAGCTCCGCATTTTGACGAGCACGATCTTTTGGGGGCTTCCAAAACATGTGCACTGACCGCGGGTCCAACCACATATCACAGAAGCCGGAGCCATCGCCGTGCCCGTGCCAACCCGCGGCCCACCATTGCCTCCCTTTCCCTTGCCCCACCAAATTGTTATTCTTCTCCGGCGACGAAGCCTGCCATCGCCGGCGGACGGTGAGAGACGAGACATGTCCATGTCCAGTTCGGCCTCTCCGTCATCATGGCCGCGGTATGGTTCACTACCGATGACCATTATGCATGCATTCTCTATGTGGTCATGGGATGCCATGAAGAAAGTTTGGGATCATTAGTACATCTACACGCAAGTACGATCTCTGACACACGCATTTCCGGGCTTGCATGTCAACACTAAACCCTAAACCCTGATAACCCTACCCCCCCCCCACTAAACCCTAAACCCTGAACCCTGATAA